>NW_026731781.1:0-75000 GCF_028476545.2 Physella acuta
CTAAGTTAGACATTGATTTGCTTTAATCAAACGAAGTGACGTAAGATGGCAAGAAAAGAATCGGCCTTTAATAATCAAATCTTAAAAACGCTGAAGTCGAGTACACACACTACTGGATTTCTAACCTAAAGAACTCATTATTTGGCCGAGTCGTACATACATAGGGCATGGTGGGGTGGCGTCGACCCTTGCGGGCCCCAAACAGGATATGAAAAAAAAAAATCTCATCCTGAGCTGCGGTACTGAATTATAATCTAAATTTAGAAAATAGACGACTATTTGACTTTAGAGTATGAACTGTTTTCTAAATCAGTCGTGTGACACCAAAATAAAAACGGTGACACGATAAAGATTAGTAAAATGCGCACACAGCTTTTTTCTAAATGGAAGGGGGGGGGTCGTTTTTAAAAAAAATATTGTTTTAATATTTGCCAACCTGATAAACGTAACTATATATAAACTAAGGGGGTGGGCGCAAAATAGATAGTTCGCCCCGGGCGCCGGAATAGGCCGCTACGCCTCCATTGTTAGGTCAATAACAAGCTCGAACACGACAACACACTAAACAAATCAACGAAACACGTGTCACTAAGTCATTCATACAAATGCAAAAAAAAAAAAATTAAATAAAAAAAAATCTAAAATTGAAATTATAACAGAGTTGACCGAAAACAACCACCTGTTTATAAAAAAAAAACCGTACGACAGATGAGCTATTGTATTCGCAAGCACAGTAGCAATATAATATTAAACCACCTATTGATTTTGGCTTAGGGCTACAGCTATAGTATGTAAATAATACGTATATTACCATTCCTTGCTTAACACACAGGGGAGGGTCGGGGGTACTTTATTAAAGATTTAGTTTTTCCTCAAATTTTCCTATGATCGGTTGAGATTTCACAAAACAATGGAATGCTTATTTGAGGTATTAAATCGGGGTAATTATAAGCTAGGTGGAGCTAGAGTCGAGCTAGGTAGATTACACAGCACTGATTACACGGGGGTAGAAATGTGTAATGACACGTGGTATACGATTTGAAGAGTGGGGAAGGGGAGGGTAATAATCACGATTCTCTTGTTTTAATTATATAGGCTAGTCCACGGGTGCTTGGTAATGGGGATAGTGGAAAAGTTAGTCACAGAGTGAAGGTTACTACATGTAGATTATAACGGATACTCTGGGCAGTGTAGAGAGGGGACTGTGGGCAGTGTATAGAGGGGACTGTGGGCAGTGTATAGCGGATACTGTGGGAAGTGTATAGCGGGGACTGTAGTGTAGAGAGGAGACTGCACGTATAGCAGGGACTGTGGGCAGTGTATAGCGAGGACTGTAGGCAGTGTATAGCGAGGACTGTAGGCAGTGTGCGGGGACCGTGGGCAGTGTAGAGAGCGGACTGTGGTCAGTGTAGAGGGGGGACTGCAGTGTAGAGAGGGGACTGGGGGCAGTGTTTAGCAGGGACTGTGGGCAGTGTAGAGAGGGGACTGTGTCCACGTATAGCAGGGACTGTGGGCAGTGTATAGCGTGGACTGTGGGCAGTGTATAGCGGGGACTGTGGGTCGTGTATAGCGGGGACTGTGGGCAGTGTATAGCGGGGACTGTGGGTCGTGTATAGCGGGGACTGTGGGCAGTGTAGAGAGGGGACTGTGGGCAGTGTATAGCGTGGAGTGTGGGCAGTGTATAGCAGGGACTGTGGGCGGTGTAGATGGGACTGTGGGAAGTGTATAGCGGGGAATTAGGGCCGTGTATAGCGGGGACTGTGGGCAGCGTATAGCGTGGACTGTGGGTCGTGTATAGCGGGGACTGTGGGCAGTGTAGAGAGGGGACTGTGGGCAGTGTATAGCGTGGAGTGTGGGCAGTGTATAGCAGGGACTGTGGGCGGTGTAGATGGGACTGTGGGAAGTGTATAGCGGGGACTGTGGGCAGTGTATAGCGGGGACTGTGGGCAGCGTATAGCAGGGACTGTGGGCAGTGTATAGCGGGGACTGTGGGAAGTGTATAGCGGGGAATTAGGGCCGTGTATAGCGGGGACTGTGGGCAGTAGAGGAATACAGGATAATGTAAGCATTAAGGATCTGGTATAGACAGCGTAGGCCTACTATACGGCGTACCTGAGGCATAGCATACTGGATACTAGACCGTTGCTAGACTTACACATTAAAGTAACAAAGCGGTAGGTACTGGAATCAACAGCTTGACTTTAAACTCAAGCAATGCGCACGAAATTAATTATACATTCCTCACCACTGAGCGAACACATTTTTAATGATTCGTGCAGGGGTGGGGGGCTTAAGTAAACCAAAACAAAAATTCAACCTTTTGTTTTAAATAGACAAATAAGTTACTGACTTCTCGTTATTAACTAACGCAAGCCATAGGCCATTCACAAACTGGGCATGGGTTAGATAGGGTGTGTGTGGGGGGGGGGGGGGGGGGGGAGGGAAGTGTGGGGTGGAGTACACTGATATTGAAAATTAAAGCGATCAAAGAAACTATGTAGAACAAGAGCGACAACTGTACAACCAACAAAGCCACTGAAGGACCCTTTGAACACCGGCAACTTATCAAAACAGGACGCTGAGTTATTGTGCTGAAGACTTAATTATGATTCGTATCTTTCACAAGATGTGGCTCTACGCTGTACACAGAAAAAAAAATCGATTTGTCCCGTGTATTTAATTATAGAACACCTGAAAAACTTGGACCCCTCATATGACTCATTTGATTATATTATAACATAACATATCTGAAAACTTGGACCCTACATCTAACTAAAACATAGATCTAGATGCTTGATTAAAAAATAAAAACATCTGAAAACTTGGACCCTAACTAAATCTGTCAAGTTAACTCAAATAGCTTTTTTTTTAAAAAATTCATTATTTTACATTATCTCTGGAATTTAAAAACTAGATTAGAACAGTCTATAGTAAACAACTGTAAAAATTAATATTCTAATTAAACTATAGATCTAGGCCTAATTAGTGTAGTAATAAAAAATAATTAAAGTAAACAACTTTCATTAAGATATTTATTAGAATGTGTTTGGAGTTTAAGCATTTGGTATTGTAACGACTAGACTACTTTGAACTTGGACAAATTCTGACCAATGTCAATCATACATGTACGCACAGTATAAATAAATAAATAAAATAATTAAAGTGCGAATTAAAAAAAAAACTCTTCTGTGATAGGAGTAAGCTATTGCGCATATTATATTATCTAGGCTACAACGTTAGTAGAAACAGCTAGGCCTGACTTACCCATCGTGGTCAAAAGCGAGAGCAGAGTCACTGCCCCTTGGCCCGCCATCGCGCCGGTGACTGCGGCCAAGACCGAACCACGGACTGAATGAGCCGCTAGCGGCGAGGGGGCTGTGTACACCTTGGCCTCCGGTACGGGACAGGCGCAGAGGTGTCGCCAGGGGGGAAAAATGTGTCGCGTTGCGAGATTGTGCGTGAGGGGGAGGAGTGGGGAGGGGGAGAGGGATAAGTTATATTATTAGATGAAATCTAGGGTGTGAGGGAAAGAAATCAATTTCCTTATGGTATACAAGTACTTTCGATCGCGAGTTTTAATTAGAAACACGGTACCCAGACTTATAAGATAGGAATAACCATACCTCATTTTCAATACAATGGGACGAAGAGATAAAAAAAAAGAACGAATTTATATTGAAATGGTAGTTAAAAAAACCTGATAAACTTTAGTGTGTCCCATGTTAAAAGGACAGTTCACCATGACCAGAGGGTGCCCGAACCACAACGCCCCTAGACCAGAGGGTGCCCGAACCACAACGCCCCTAGACCAGAGGGTGCCCATGTTAACACAACACAGCGCCCCTAGACCAGAGGGTGCCCATGTTAACACAACACAGCGCCCCTAGACCAGAGGGTGCCCATGTTAACACAACACAGCGCCCCTAGACCAGAGGGTGCCCATGTTAACACAGCACAGCGCCCCTAGACCAGAGGGTGCCCATGTTAACACGACACAACGCCCCTAGACCAGAGGGTGCCCATGTTAACACAGCACAGCGCCCCTAGATAAGGTGCACATGTTAACAATGAACAGCGCCCCTAGACCAGAAGGTGCCCATGTTAACACAGCACAGCGCCCCTAGACCAGAGGGTGCCCATGTTAACACAGCACAGCGCCCCTAGACCAGAGGGTACCCATGTTAACACAACACAGCGCCCCTAGACCAGAGGGAACCCATGTTAACACAGCACAGCGCCCCTAGACCAGAGGGTACCCATGTTAACACAACACAGCGCCCCTAGACCAGAGGGTGCCCATGTTAACACAGCACAGCGCCCCTAGACCAGAGGGTGCCCATGTTAACACAACACAGCGCCCCTAGACCAGAGGGTGCCCATGTTAACACAGCACAGCGCCCCTAGACCAGAGGGTGCCCATGTTAACACGACACAACGCCCCTAGACCAGAGGGTGCCCATGTTAACACAGCACAGCGCCCCTTGATAAGGTGCACATGTTAACAATGAACAGCGCCCCTAGACCAGAAGGTGCCCATGTTAACACAGCACAGCGCCCCTAGACCAGAGGGTGCCCATGTTAACACAACACAGCGCCCCTAGACCAGAGGGTGCCCATGTTAACACGGCACAGCGCCCCTAGACCAGATGGTACCCATGTTAACACAGCACAGCGCCCCTAGACCAGAGGGTGCCCATGTTAACACAACACAGCGCCCCTAGACCAGAGGGTGCCCATGTTAACACAGCACAGCGCCCCTAGACCAGAGGGTGCCCATGTTAACACAGCACAGCGCCCCTAGACCAGAGGGTGCCCATGTTAACACAACACAGCGCCCCTAGACCAGAGGGTGCCCATGTTAACACAGCACAGCGCCCCTAGACCAGAGGGTGCCCATGTTAACACGACACAGCGCCCATAGACCAGAGGGTACCCATGTTAACACAGCACAGCGCCCCTAGACCAGAGGGTGCCCATGTTAACACAGCACAGCGCCCCTAGACCAGAGGGTGCCCATGTTAACACAGCACAGCGCCCCTAGACCAGAGGGTACCCATGTTAACACAGCACAGCGCCCCTAGACCAGAGGGTGCCCATGTTAACACAGCACAGCGCCCCTAGACCAGAGGGTACCCATGTTAACACAACACAGCGCCCCTAGACCAGAGGGTGCCCATGTTACACGGTACAGCATCCCTAGACCAGATGGTGCCCATGTTAACACAACACAGCGCCCCTAGACCAGAGGGTGCCCATGTTAACACAACACAGCGCCCCTAGACCAGAGGGTGCCCATGTTACACGGTACAGCATCCCTAGACCAGATGGTGCCCATGTTAACACAACACAGCGCCCCTAGACCAGAGGGTGCCCATGTTAACACGACACAGCGCCCCTAGACCAGAGGGTACCCATGTTAACACAGCACAGCGCCCCTAGACCAGAGGGTGCCCATGTTAACACAGCACAGCGCCCCTAGACCAGAGGGTACCCATGTTAACACAACACAGCGCCCCTAGACCAGAGGGTACCCATGTTAACACAACACAGCGCCCCTAGACCAGAGGGTACCCATGTTAACACAACACAGCGCCCCTAGACCAGAGGGTGCCCATGTTAACACAACACAGCGCCCCTAGACCAGAGGGTACCCATGTTAACACGACACAGCGCCCCTAGACCAGAGGGTGCCCGAACCACAACGCCCCTAGGCCAGAGGGTACCCATGTTAACACAGCACAGCGCCCCTAGACCAGAGGGTGCCCATGTTAACACAACACAGCGCCCCTAGACCAGAGGGTGCCCATGTTAACACGACACAGCGCCCCTAGACCAGAGGGTACCCATGTTAACACAGCACAGCGCCCCTAGACCAGAGGGTGCCCATGTTAACACGACACAGCGCCCCTAGACCAGAGGGTGCCCATGTTAACACAGCACAGCGCCCCTAGACCAGAGGGTGCCCATGTTAACACATCACAGCGCCCCTAGACCAGAGGGTACCCATGTTAACACAGCACAGCGCCCCTAGACCAGAGGGTACCCATGTTACATGGTACAGCGCCCCTGGACCAGAGGGTACCCATGTTAACACGACACAACACCCCTGGAAAAATTCCAATGATTGTTCATTGTCATTTCTGTAATACAAGAACGAGCTAGTGGGTTGGTGACCCCCCCCCCCCCCCCCCCCGCACACACACTTTCCAACATGAAAAAACCCCAAACTGATTGAGGGAGGGATCATTTTACGCGGGTTTGCTTTGTTTGGCACGACAGAAGACAGACACGTAACATTTATTGTTACAGAGACGATGGGAGGGATGTTGGGGGGTGGGGGGAGAGAGAATTGGTGGGGGGAGAGAGAATTGGTGGGAGGTGGGGGGGGGAACAACAGAGGTGAGGGGGGGGGGCAGTTATCCAGGTGATTCAGGTAGTCCATGAGAGGCTGTGAAAGCCACTGTTAAACAGGATGCCTAGAGGGGACAGACACACACACACGGGTATTCATCCCCCGAGGAGACCCACAATGAACGGGTTGGGTAAGCGATAAGGGGAGGGAAGCATGGATTTATAGTTAAAACCGAGAGTTATCCTAACACAATACTTTGTAAAGGGAAAGAGAGAGAGAGAAAAAACAGTTCGTCTGTTGCGCAAAATGCGCTGTTGTTTTTCTATGTGGTAGGTTTTTCAACGCGACCTTGAGGCAATGTTATTTTCTTCAGCAAACGCGCATGAGAGAAACAATAGTGAAGTACATTTACAATCACTCACTGTACCTATGCCATTGATATAAATAAGTGTATTATAGTTTAACATGTTGATGGTATTTTCGTAGATGGGTTGGAAGCAGGCGTTATTACTGAAATCGCAATATTGATAAGAGATATTATTACAGCGCCAATGGTAGACACGGGTACAGAAAAATATGGTACTAGAAAAGACAGCAATTTAAACCAGACGTGGCTTCTAACAAAGGTCTCTTTGTTAGATTGTAATATATATATATATATATATATATATATATATATATATATATATATATATATATATATATATATATATATATATATATCTATATCTATCTATATATATCTATATATCTATATCTATATCTATATATATATATATATATATATATATATATAAATATATATATATATATAAATATATATATATATATATATATATATATATATATATATATATATATATATATATATATATATATATATATATATATATATATATATATATAGATATATATATATATATATATAGATATAGATATATAACTGTTATACGGGTTTTAATCTGTGTAAAGGGTCATCTTCAATATCTTGTGTGTTGGTTCTGAATTTCAAGTTGTCAAACGGCTGCAACAAAAGCACGGAGTACAGTGTTTCTTTCAGACCTTTTCTAAAGAGGGAGGGGGGGGGGGGGGAAGGGGTTCAATTGAAATTTCGGGGTGGGGGGCAGATACTGGTAATAGTATATATTTTCTATATAAATTCTATTTCATTGGGGGGGGGGAGGGAGGCGTGCTTCAGGGGATAGTACCCCCTTCCCCGCCCCCGAAGAGATGCCTGAAAGAAACACTGACGTAATATCAGAGCACACAGTGGACACGATAAGACGATGATAAAAAAAAGAAAAACCCACACAGCACTTAAAGCTGGCCCTGGGATTGTGGTGGACAGGAAATTATACACAAGGGTTTACGACAGCATGGTATGGGGGAGGGGGGGGGGGTCTGAGCCTAGAGAAAAGGGACAATGGTCAAGTATGAATAGGGGGGATGTAACCAGGACAGTCATCAACAACACCACTGGAGATGGTGGATTTTAGTGTTGTTCTGTGTCAAAGTAGTTGGAACCATGGGTGGTGTAGGCCGTACTAGGCTAGTTGTGTATCAAGGGTGGTGGGCATACTAAGCTAGCACTGTACCAAGGGTGGTGGGCATACTAAGCTAGCACTGTACCAATGGTGGTGGGGGCCGTACTATGCTAGCACTGTACCAAAGGTGGTGTGGGCTGTACTAGGCTAGCACTGTACCAAGGGTGATGTGGGCTGTACTAGGCTAGTTGTGTATCAAGGCGTACATGTAATATACTTGTGTGTAGAGAAGTGTATGTACTTGTATCAATAACACTAAAATACCAGGCTCATACAATAACGACACCATGGCTTTGCAACACGAACGATCATATTTTTGTGTGCACCAAGGACATGGCCACACCATGCACTAAATACCCTAGCTACGCCACCGTATCAAATTGTGACTTTACTAACAAGACCGCCTATATGATGAGCAAGCTACTAGAATAATCCCTACAAACTTACTCACGCGTTGATCTAAGTACAATTAGTAACACTGAATCGTAACACAAATAAAAGATGGAATATTCCGGAAAAAAAGCTACACCTTTAATGAGGCGTGTGTTGACGTACTAATGCACGCATCCCCCAGAGGCGTAGCTAGGGGAGGGCGGCCGCCCCGGGCGCCGACCCTAGGGGGGCGCCAAAAGGGGTAGAAAAAAAATTTAAGCTGTAATATCCCAGCCTTCCCCTTTCTCTATTTCAAACGATTTCTTTCAGGACTTATTTGGTCTTTTTCTCTTCCTCTTTCCCCGTGGACTTCACACAAACACCTGCATAGTGATGTTATTTTTTATCTTTCTCATATTGTGTCCTAACCACCATATTTTCTATATCCACTGTCTTTAACCTAGCTCCGAGCCATACAGTAAAAGATATTTCATATTTAGCTATAGAGCATGACTGAAATTTTTTTGACAATGCATTTTATTTCCACATCGACTTAGAATGTTAATACGCATTTTATCGCTGCTGATTCTAATCTGAACGTCATGGGCTTCAGCTACTATCATTAAACCGGTTAATACAGCTTTGTCAACCAGTACAATTAATTCTGAATTTTTTGTTGACTGTGAGCGAGAAGGCAGCGCACATCTGATAAATCCAAGACTTCGAGCTGTTGTGTCCGTTGGATTCCACTTTGTTTCCTTCAGCTTGTTTCATTATACAATCAAACAGTCAACGAAATACCCATATCGTATTCCAATGTGTACAATACTTTGCTATTGTAAGTCAATTGTGTGACCTTAATCTAACAAACTTATAATCCAACTATGTACTATAGCATAACAGAGATTGCTCCAAAGATAAAACATAAAAAGACTGTCCTAAACGAATTAGCACCTTCTACAAATATTTTTTTTCTGACATTACTAATAATTTTTTAAAGGATAATGCATCTTACAGGGAATTTAATTGGCGCTGAGTAAAGATTTAGGGAACGACAATCATACAGCGTAATTATTAATCTTTTTCCGGACTGTCGCACACACATACACACACATATATATATATATATATATATATATATATATATATATATATATATATATATATATATATATATATATATATATATATATGGGGGCGCCAAACTGAAAGTTCGCCCCGGGCGCCGGGAGGGGTCGCTACGCCTCTGGCCTCCCCCCCACATTTGAACAAACGTATTTTTTTAAGACACCAAATAGATCTACAAATTGAAGGGGAAAAAAAGCTTGCTTAAAAAGGGAACGATGAAGCAATATTTGCCTCGAAACAAGCAAAAAAAAAAAAAACGAGGGGGGAATGTTCAAAGGACACGTGATGTGACTCAGTTATCAGTTATCGTGTGCTATTTCCTGTCGACACAGCCAATGGCCTGAAACCTGATCACAACTCACACAGGAT
This sequence comes from Physella acuta, assembly GCF_028476545.2. Taxonomy (NCBI): domain Eukaryota; kingdom Metazoa; phylum Mollusca; class Gastropoda; family Physidae; genus Physella; species Physella acuta. The sequence continues at coordinate 9,766 of NW_026731781.1, forward strand.
ATCAATCAAATCATTGCGCGAGGTAAACCTGTCATCTCGACCCACACCTCCCCCATGCCTTTGCACTGTCAAGCTAAAGGGAGATAACCTCGGTAACAGGTACCAGAAAATAATGGACACGAGCGAGAAAACTCTCAAAGGTATTTGAGAGGTGTATAAATTAGTTTAAAAATCATGCACAGCGTAGTTACAATTAATATGGTTATAAAATCCTGTCTATCTGGTTTTTTTCGGACTTTACTAAAGATTGGATGTATTTGATGTTTATAATATTTTCGGTAACTAAATAAAAATTTAAAAAAAGCAAAAACAATTTGGTTTTCACGTGTAATGGCGACATAAACAATGGCATCCTGCTATTGGATAGGCCGTCATTGATTTTATTGTACACATTGTAAGCTAAAAATAGAAAACTAGGTCATGGGTTTTTTAATTTGCATTGTTATTTAAAAACTTGATCTGCAAAGTTTTGTAAACAAATAGTTATCGATCACTAAGTTACTGTACAGCCAATCAATATTTGTCTTACGAAAGTGAAACATCCGGTTTTAACTTAGGCTTGATGAAAATAAATAGAAATGTAGCCTTAAACTCAACAAATTATTTTCAAGTTCTCTGGATTTGCAACTTTTATAGCATTTATTCTAAAAATATAAAATTTCTAAATTAATTTTAGGCTTAAGTTTTTATTTTTTATTTTTTTTTACGGTCTAAATCTTAAAAAGCACGTTTTTATTCCATGTCAACAACATTGGGGACGGAATCTCGTCAACTCGCTCGCCTCCATTGAGTTCGCTGTTTATGGCAATGCGGGTGGGGGGCAGAAGAGATACTATCACCACCATGCAATGTATATACATACACATCAGCAAAGGACTACTACATCATATTCAATACAAATACACAAAGGTTGGTAAAATGCCCAATGCACAAGTTGGGGTACTCCCATCAAACAAGTTGACCTATAGAACTAGACTACACAATGCACAAGTTAAGGTATTCTCATCAAACAACTTGGCCTATAGAACTAGACTATGCAATGTACAATTTCGGGTATTCCCATCAAACAAATATAGAACTAGAGTACTAGACAATTAATAAAGTAAATAATATAGGAAACAAACTTTAACATGTAAACAACATATATAGTGAACTACTTGTGTACTATTCTGCCATCTATAACATCTATAAAAGGCACTTAATATATAGTTACACCTTATTCTTGGACATAATATATGACAAGCTTAACCTTCATGTTGCTTAAACAGACCACATAGGGTATTTTACATTTGAATTATTAGTGGAAAACAAGCAAGAAGGCGCTTTTGTTGTTGAGCTACAATTTATTAATTTGTAGTAGAATTAAAGAGTCAAAGAAATGGCATTGTTTTTTTCAAATTTATAGTAGGCCTACTACAGAATGAAGAATGGAGAAAGATGATCACAAGTGTTGACAACCTAGACTAAAGGACAGAAGTAAGAAGAAACAGCACTTTCAGATACAAGTAATGAACATGTTTAGTAATTTGTATTTTCAGATGAGGTTATTTATTAGTATTTTCAGATCGCTCTATCCTTATACTTTATATTAAAATACGCATAATACCAATTATTTGCTGCTTTGAGTTGTTGTTTTTAAATTTAAAAAGACATCAAACTGTTCAAACACCACTCGAAAGCTTTTACTACAAGTCCATTGATTCTTTAAACAAACACAAGCCAGTAATGGCAGGCAAACAAGTCTAATGCTGTAGCTGCTGCTGCTACAGCCAGTAGGGTCTACATTGTCCCGGTGGTTGATACACTGCTGGGACTGGGAGCAAACACCGTCCCATCAACCCAAGTTTACCATTGCCAGATAAACTAAAGAGGTTTTGATTCAAATCTGTGGAAGCTTTATACCATGTGTAAATATCCATCTCCAACATGGAAATTTTGACACTGGATTCTTGGTGCATTGTCTAAACCATGGTGCGGCCATAACCAAATGCAATCAGAGGCGTAGCAACCCATTCTGGCATTGGGGAAATACCAGTTTTGCTTACCCCCCTTTTATATATAAAGCTATTTTAAATGACTAAAAAGTAACCCCCCCCCCATTTTATCAGTTACTGTCCCTTAACCATTGCTATTTTTGTATTCCGCAACTGATGTGGAAAACAGTTAAATACGTCCTTAATATTAACTTTGACTGTATATAATTTAATAATGAAGCTCACAATAACTTTTTTGTCTTTTTATATACCCCATTTGGTACTCCCTAGTGTCTGAACCCCACCCACCCTTTCTTAGCTATGCCTATGCATGAAGAAATCTCTATTAAACGTTTCAGTCCTGAGTCCATATTAATTTAAAGATGTGTTTGATGCTGTACATTATAATAGAGATAAGTTTTGGGAGTTTAAGTAATAATGATTTAACATAGCACTAATGCCTACACTTCAAGAGAACCTGTAGCTCTAATTTGCTTTGAATGATCAAGCAAATTTTTTTTGATAAGCTCCACATATGCAACACAAGATTGTTCCAATTAAAGTTCATGTTAACAAAATGTAAAGTTAAATAACAATTTAAGTTGCATTAAAACTACTTGTCTGATCTTCCAACACAAAAAAATCCCCATAATGATAATGGATAATTAGAAGCAGGCGTTATACGTGTTTAGTTTTAAAAAGTTTAAATTACAGACCACTAGAAAAAAACAATGTTAATGAATTAAAACCACAGAATTATTTTTACACCCACGTCTATAGAATATCTCTGGGCAAAATTTTTTAAAAATGGTTTGATGGAAGCCAAAGACATTAAGAGTGTCATTGAACTGAGTAAACTGATTTGCAAGAGACATAACAGATTTAAAACCCTGAAAATAGTGTAAATAGCACTGATAAATGATCCCTCCAAAAAACAAAACAAATGCCAATCAGTCACTACAATCACATGTAATAATTCGTAGTCTTAAAGTGAGATGATAAAATATACCCTTGTTCATAGTATTACATACCCTGCATTTATTTTATTGGCTAAAGCTTTAACATAACTAAAGGGAAGCAACTACATTATTGCTTTAAATATGAAAGTGGGTTATCTCCCTGTGAGTCCATTCCATAACAATATGTAAAAAAACATTTTAAGCTTACGATAGCAGATCAAATTACTATTTCGACACTCACCTTGGTCTCCTCAAGTGGGTGAAATTCGAATATCTGGGCATGAACTCAACCACAGGACTCGAGGCCGTCACGATCCAGCGGTTAGACTGACCACAATCAAAGTAAGGCCGCGTAATCCTCACAGGCAACATCTCGTCCTTGCTCTCACTACCAGGTTGCTGGGGACCAAAGAACTTGAACTCTTCAAAAGCATCGGTTGTGAATTTCCCCGTAGTGTTGGAGTACTTGATAGCCACGGAATAGGTGAACTTCCTGGTCGAGTCTGTATCTGCCTTCAGGTCGGGAAGCCAGAAATCTACCCAGGGGTTGCCTTTGTACCTCTTGTCGGTGTAGTTGCGGGCGTTGCCGGCAGCCAAGTCCCAGATGTCGATGGTGCTGTTGGTGGGTTCTCTCAGGTAGTTTGTAGGTTCGTTGTAGTCGTCCTCCCTCCAGGCTTTGGGCCCAAACAGGTTGAGTGTTCTGTTGAACTCTAGAGTCGTGTACCTGGGTTAATGTTAAACAACAAATATTTAATGAATAATATTTAAAACAACAAATATTTAATGAATAATATATAATCGACTTCGCAAAAATGGTTTTAAAAAAATTTATAAAGTTATGTACCTGGATTTATGTTAAACAATAAATATTTAATGGATAATATTTAATCGATTTCGCAAAAATGGTTTTAAAAAAATTTATAAAGTTATGTACCTGGATTTATGTTAAACAATAAATATTTAATGGATAATATTTAATCGATTTAGCAAAAATGGTTTAAGAAAAAATTATAATTAGACATTGCTGTAAATCATAACACTTGACTAGGTATATCATGAAAAAAAACCCAAATATGTTGGCCTAATTGTTAACATTAAACAAATAGTGTTGAAAAACATATAATTAGATACAAATGTAAACCAAAATATTTGTCTGGGTTTATTCACACCAAAAAATATTTAATTGATTAGATTAAATAAAAATTGCTAAAAAAAATTAAAAAATTGCATATACAAATGTAAACCAAAACATTTGACTGGATATGCAAAAAAAAAAAAAAAATAAATGATAAGATTAAACAAATATAGTTAAAAAACATTATAATTAGATACAAACGTAAACCAAAACATTTGACTGGGTATATGCAAAAAAAATAATTTTTTTGTGTGTGTTTTAAACAGGTGAATTAAAAATTCAACAGTAAAAATAAAAGACTCAAAACAATGGGTCAGGGTATCATCATGAGAATACTGCTTTAACAAGGTATACACCTAACCCTTAAGTCTTTCACTACAAGTAACATCCCAACCATGAAACTCAATTCAAAAAAAGAGTTAGGTTAACCATGGATCAAAGACTGTCTATCACAAGCAATAAGCTATGGTCAAATGATTTGGTTATAAGCTATCAATACCACTTAAAGTGTGATTTAATTACTAGTGATCTAAAAACCACACTAAAGTGTACTCGTTGGCTAAAAGCTATCAATACTTAGCTAAGCTGTATAACTGTACGATTCAGCTGCTACCTACCAATTGGGGTAAGAACAATTATTGTCAAAGAACAACCCGGAACCGTTGATAAATCCAGCGCTAGCCGAGATGTCTGCGGCAGCGGACATGTATATGTACATCAGGCCAGGCTGGGTAGAGAAGTCCCAGGTGTTGTTCATCCTCTGGTAGATCAGGGAGTAGAAGAAGGCCCTGTTCAACGCCATGTTGTGGACATGAAGCAGGGTGGTTCTGTGGAGGGAGAGAAAAAAAACCAATGGAGTTTGTTATTAAAAACAGTTATTTTTAAAGCCCATTATTGTGGTAATAAGCTACCAATTCCGGCACTTGAAGCTAATTATTAATTTTTTAGTTATTTTTTAAGCCCGTCATTGTGGTAATAGGCTACCATATCCGGCACCCGAGGCTAATTATTAATTTTTGCCCCCCCCCCCCCCATTTAAATATATAAATTTTCACATTGGTACAAAGGTGCACCCTCGCCAATTGAGAAATTTCGAGGGGTTTTTACCAGTCATTTTTCTTTTTAATTATAACACAAGAAAAAAATGTCTTGTGAAGCCCTGCCTAAATCTTTATGTCTATTGTCTGTAGTTAAGTTAGTGTTGCGAAATGTACTCAATATCTAGTAGTGGTATCTACACGTGTCCTACCTACCTTTTAATTTAAATCGTAATTTAACAGCAATGCTGTGTGTGTTTTGAGCCTAGATCTGGGTCTTAGACATTCCCCCCCCCCCCCCCCCATGCTGAAGAAACCTGAACCTAACAACAAACCTATAGCTAACTCTAACCCCAGAATCAATCCTAACCCCAACTCTAAACCTACATCTAACCCTAAATGGGAGGGGGGTAATTGCTGAGGGGGGGTGAGTTTATGTCCTGCTCCCATCTAGATTCTAGATAGACTGTATAGAGTATAGAGTCTCCGGCTTGTGTTCTAGTTCTAGGTCTACCTATTATTGTATGTATCGACTATGTCTAATCCAACACCTATGCCTGGTTTACCTGTTGGAGTAAGTCTTGGAACTCAGCAACTGATTGTACTTTGGCACAGCGGCTATGGTGTCGATGGGCAACATGAGCTGCTCCTTGTCTTTGGATCGGCAGTTCTGGGCCGAGACGTTGGAGAACATGTCGTTGATCTCATCCCACCTGTCCCGTTTCATCCACTCGTAGGGCGTCGAACTCACCAAATACACGGCACAACAGCTGACGAACAACACCAGGAATAGTCGTCCCATCCTAGGCATGGTTGATGAATACGAGGACGACCAAGTTTTGACAACTTTTGTTTGTTAATTTACTCGCGAATTAAACACAGCTAAATTTATTACAACATTGTTTTTAAAGATCCTCGAGTTCGTTGTTTAGTGCCTATTCGACGAAGAAGCTATACAGCTGTTTTAACTTTGAATTTTAAAATAAATAAACACAAATCAAACCGATAACATTGTTTTATGAACACTTCCGCATTTGGTGCCCTTATCAATATGGCGGTATTGCTTATATTTTGTGACCAGTGTGTTTATTTCAAAAGACGGAAGCGACGCGGTGACACAGGTGAGAATTTCGTGTGACTAGGCCCTTAAAGTAGGTCACGACAGGTTGACGGGCGAAAGTGTGCTGTAAAACCGTTTAATGTATTTTAAAACAAACATATTGCAGTAGATATTAATATTTTACTTATTTTTTTCTTCTTTACCAAAAGACTATACCACTAAGATATGATATTAAATAAAATTGTTTCATATTTAGTTGAGGCCATAAGCGGCAAATTTTAAGAAGTAAAGTGAATGGCATTACTTATTTTTTTACTGCTAGGTTTTCGTTTAAGTTTTTTTTTCTCGACCGAATAACATTGAAAAGTTAACCCAAGATTATTTTTTCTTTAAAATTTCCTTTTGCAACGTTTGAAAGACAATTTATATACACTATGCCCGATTCTCTGGGACTGAAATGGGAAAATGATGTCTACTTTGTTTGAGCAGGGTACAGCAGTGGCGTCGTTAGGTCGGGTGCCACCCGGTGCGGCACTTCATGTTGTCATCCCCCCCCCCCCCCTCACCCGCTACACACACCAAAGTATATGTATATATATATATATATATATATATATATATATATATATATATATATATATATATATATATATATATATATATATATATATATGGGTGTGATTATTTATTGTTGAGATGGCAATGTGAAGATTTTAAAACTCTAATTATTCATTAACTGAACTGGTTAAAAGCATTTTCCTTCAATATATTTTGCAATTTTTCATCTTAGTTTCACACCCCCCCCCCTATAAATGGTGTCACCTAGTGTCTGCTCGCACCCCCGCCCCTTCCTCGCGACGCCTCTGGGGCTACAGCAACCTGCGGAAACTGCAGCAGACTGCGCAGTTCTTTAAGTCACGTTATATCTCTTATCATATGTTTAAAAACAACAATTGGAGGAAAATGTACAAAAACACTTTCTAAAGATGTATCTGCAATTGAAAGTATCAAAACTTATAGCCAATGGGGGTGGGGAGGGGAGGCGGACTCTGGTAAAAGTATATATTTTCTATATAAATTTTTTTTTTCAGGTGGGGGAGCGGGGGGGGGGGGGGGAGTTAGACGTGCATTGCTTGGGGGGGGGGGGTGCCCCCCAACCCCACACCTAAAAATGCATGAAAGAAACACTGCCCACATTTGGTTCATTAATGACAGCATTGTTCAAGATATACACTGAACTGTTGAATTCAAATAATGAAAGCTGTATTCGTTTTGCTTTTTATTTAGGTTTAATAATGTAATTTAGATTTTTGGTGCTATGCTTCTTCGTTATTAAATGTGTTCTTTTATGATTATATAACATGTCCAACAATGGAGACGAGCTACTCTGTGATCTCAAACCCAGCAAGACAAATGTTTTTTACATTTTGTCCTCAGCACGACGTTTTCTGAAGCCGGTGATTAGACAGCGTCTGTTAGTAGAAATTGATGTCCTGCCTAAAATACAGGTACTTTCTCGTTTGCCATTCATCAAGGGCAATTTTTTTTCAATTTATTCAATAACGGTAACAACAGTAGGCACGGATGCCTTTTTTTCCCCATTGACCGGTTTAGAAAAAAAAAAAAAACAAATAAAAAACAACAACATAATAACAGCATTGTAATGAAAAGCAATTAGTAAACACATAACAGTAACATAGCATTCAAAGATTTGGAGTAAAGAAATAAAATTACATAGTTAGAATACATAATAAGATAAAATGAGAATATGATAGTTACATAGATGAATGAGAAATGTTGCAATGAGTCAGTTAAGGAGGTCATTAAATAATTGTTGTTTTAGTTTAGATTTGAATATATTTTCAGATATGGATGGTTTTATTTTATTATTAAGATTGTTCCACGAATTAGAACCAGAGTAGGCGAAGCTTTGTTTTTGAAAAAAAAGCTGTAAACGGGATGGGTAAACTAAGACGACGATTTAATTAATTTTGTGTTAGGGGTCGTCCATAAATGACGTCACACTCGAAGGGGGGAGGGGTGTCCGTAATTTTTTGACGGCGTGCGATGAGGGTAAGGGGGGGGGGGGGGGGGTTCAGGTGGTGTGACGTCACACTTTTGCATATACATGAAAGTAAGGTTAGAAAACGAGTTTTAGCCGTTATTTCGCGTTTTAGAAAACGGTTTTATAATAGGAGTTGATTAAAATACTCAATGTTGACAGAATTCAGACAAAATTTTGTGAAAAATACCGATTTTTTAAGAAAAATTCAATTGCAGTTTTTAGGGGGGGGGGTTGTAGGCTGATACAACGTATATGTTTGATGACGTATATGTTTTACAGTTACACAATCAAGGTGGAAAACAGTTAAATCAGCGTGTAAAGGCTTGCGGCCAGTAAATTTATTAACTTAGACTATTTACAACGTAAAACTGCAGCATAAATATTTTATTCCACCCCCTTTGGCGCCCCCCCCCCCCTAGGGTCGGCCACTCCCCCTCACCCCCCAGCTACGCCTCTGTGTGCTATTATTATTGTTATTGGGTTCGCGTACTATTTGACTTTCCATTGATCACCATGGCGTAGGCTGAATGTAAAGGGGACAAACAGGGATAGATTAATTATGCTATATCAGGGCCAAGTCTGAAAGATCATTTTTTGGCTGGGGAAACGCGAAACAAGTTAAAAAAAAGTCTCGAACAAAAATCGGAAAATGTCAAATAAAAAATTATAACACTAATGTTCCAAGAAATACTTCGAAATGCTAGTTCAGAACAGTGGCGTAGGCAGGGGGGGGTTTAGGGGGGGGGTCATAATATATATATATATATATATATATATATATATATATATATATATATATATATATATATATATATATATATATATATTTGCACCAGAGTTTCTTCCAGGCATCTCTTCGAAGCCCCCCGAAAATTTTTCACCGCCCCCCGGAGAAAAAAGTCTGGAAGAAACACTGCTTTGGACTGGTTTACATTTATAAAAGAATTACAATTATTATCCCGAATTCCATTAATTCGATAAGTAAAAATACTCTAAGAGAACATTGTTACACTTGGTTTAGTAGGTATTAATTTTTTTAGGCTCGTTTGGGTCACGTGTAACAATAGTAAATAAAACACAACCCACAAAGAGAATATGTATCATTTACGTGTAATTTTTCACCAACCACAAGAAAAAAATATGAAACAACGAACACTGACGAGACATTACACTGTGTTGACGCCACACAACATTTCTTCACCCTCTAGGTCACACACTTTCTCCCGCTAGCACACCACTTTCAAGGTGAGATCACTCGCACACACACACAAACACACACACACACACTCTCTCTCTCTCTCTCTCTTAGTACCTACACATTTTCTTAAAGACAACCGTCACCCCCCCCCCACCCTTTAAAAAAAGTACTCATTTCGTACACATAATAAATCTTTTACAAAAAATTACCATTTCGGGGTGTCTAGTTAGCTATCAATATATAAAGGTAATTCATGCCAAAACAACTGGTTGCTTAACACCGAGACAAAGCATGGACCACGAAGTTGTTTAGACCCTTTATGTGTCTTATGTCCAACTACCCTTTATGTGTCTTATGTCCAACTACCCTTTATGTGTCTTATGTCCAACTACCTTTATGTGACTTATGTCCAACTACCCTTTATGTGTCTTATGTCCAACTACCCTTCATGTGTCTTATGTCCAACTACCCTTCATATGTCTTATGTCCAACTACCCTTTATGTGTCTTATTTCCAACTACCCTTTATGTGTCTTATGTCCAATTACCCTTTATGTGTCTTATGTCTAACTACCCTTTATGTCTTATGTCCAACTACCCTTCATGTGTCTTATGTCCAACTACCCTTTATGTGTCTTATGTCCAACTACCCTTTATGTGTCTTATGTCCAACTACCCTTCATTTGTCTTATGTCCAACTACCATTTATGTGTTTTATGTTCAACTACCCTTTATGTTTCCTATGTCCAACTACTCTTTATGTGTCTTATGTCCAACTACCATTTATGTGTTTTATGTTCAACTACCCTTTATGTGTCTTGTCCAATTACCCTTTATGTGTCTTGTTTAACTACAATTTATGTGTCTTGTCCAACTACCCTTTATGCGTCTTATGTCCAACTACCCTTTATGTGTCTTATGTCCAACTACCCTGTATGTGTCTTATGTCTAACTACCCTTTATGTGTCTTATATCCAACTACCCTTCATGTGTCTTATGTCCAACTACCCTTTATGTGTCTTGTCCAACTACCATTTATGTGTCTTGTCCAACTACCCTTTATGTGTCTTGTCCAACTACCCTTTATGTGTCTTGTCCAACTACCCTTTATGTGTCTTGTCCAACTACCCTTTATGTGTCTTATGTCCAACTACCCTGTATGTGTCTTATGTCTAACTACCCTTCATGTGTCTTATGTCCAACTACCCTTTATGTGTCTTGTCCAACTACCATTTATGTGTCTTGTCCAACTACCCTTTATGTGTCTTGTCCAACTACCCTTTATGTGTTATGTCCAACTACCCTTTATGTGTCTTATGTCCAACTACCCTTTATGTCTTATGTCCAACTACCCTTTATGTGTCTTATGTCCAACTACCCTTTATGTGTCTTATGTCCAACTACCCTTTATGTGTCTTATGTCCAACTACCCTTTATGTGTCTTATGTCCAACTACCCTTTATGTGTCTTATGTCCAACTACCCTTTATGTGTCATATGTCCAACTACCCTTTATGTGTCATATGTCCAACTACCCTTTATGTGTCTTATGTCTAACTTGTATTCCTGTAGCAATAAGCTCCAAGGAGTAGCCTCTGATTTTTAGTTTCATCTTATTTAGGAAGGTCAGTGGATTATGGTCAGTTAGCATCAGGATGGGATGAGCAGAATAACTAACAAAAAAAAAAAGTCAAACTGTTGCAATGTCAGGATGATGCCTTAACACTCTTTTTAATTACAATAATTAGCTTGGTGTTTGTTGAATTTCTTGGATATTCATTGACTTTACTAAAAAGTAACAAGCGCCCTAGGTTGTTTATTGTACACAGATTAATTCAGGTCACTGTTTACCAAAAACAGAAAGCGCTCGAATTTCAACAGTTGTTAAAAATTGTAATGAGTATTCATAGAGTATGTGTAAGGTATCGCTAACAAGCTCTCTTTTTAACGTATAAAATACTGTTTTTTTTAAACGTTTGTTTTGTTTCTAATTATTAATGTTGGTTCTCATCTTTGGATTTTCCTTGTATAAACCGCCAATAAGGGGGGGGGGGGGTGTCCATGGGGGTTTATATCGCGGGGGTTTGTGTTCAGGGGTTTATGTAGCGGGTGGGGGTGGGGGGTTAATTTTCAGGGGGGCTTAATTGGGTGGAGGTGGGGGATAAGTCCAAGGGGTTTATTTCCAGGTTTTTTTTAAACAATGCGTAATTATTGATAAACGTGTTAACTAACTGAGAATATCAAACCTAACAAAGGTTATTAAAGTGATCTAAATGAAAGAGAACCGAAGAAGCATTTATTTTGTATCATTTTGTAATTTGCACATGTCAATGTTCTCAGTACGTTTGCTAATAATGCGGATGAAGAAAAACATAATTGCTCATTACGATGACAAGGGACGGAGTGGTCTAGCGGTAGAGAGCTGGACTTCTAATCCGTAAGTCTCGAGTTCGAATCCCTGTTAAAATCAGTAGAAAGTAGACCGTCACTGAGTCCACCCAACTCTGATGGGTACCTAACTCACGTTAGGGAAAGTAAAGGCGGCTGGGCATAGCGCTGACCACACTATCTCTTCATATGCCGAGGTCACAGTGAACAAGTGAACTCTACTTCACTTGCCCCATAGACCGTCAGGTTTGAAAGGGAAACTTTACATTACAATGTTGTAATATTTGAAGCGGTAATCTTATCATGGTATCCCATTAAATACGCCTTATATTTATTTTAACTTAATCAAAAGTGAATATATATTTTAATTAAATTTAATGTTGATTTCAACAAGAATAAAAAAAAAAAAACTCAATTGTGGAAAACTTGAGATATTTTGTCCTGAGACCAATTGTCATTGACATATATTTTGTCCTGAGTTCAATTTTCACTTAGATATTGTTTTTTCCTAAGAACAATTCTCATTGAGATATTTTGTTCTGAGATCGATTCTCATTGAGATATTTTGTTCTGAGATCGATTCTCATTGAGATATTTTGTTCTGAGATCAATTGTCATTGAGATATTTTTTTTCCTGAGCACAATTCTCATTGAGGTATTTTGTTCTGAAATCAATTATCATTGAGATATTTGTTCTGAGATTAATTCTCATTGAGATATTTTATCTGAGATCATTATTCATGGAACTATATTAACATTCATACAACCATACATAAATTAGAGCTTGCTAAAAAAAATCACAAGTACACAGAGGCGTAGCGACCCTTCCCGGCGCCCGGGGACAAACTATTCGATTTGCACCCCCCCCCTCGAGATTTCGATTTGCACCCTCCCCCCTTGTGAGGGAGCGAAATGAATCTTTGTTTGAGTTCTTCTTGTTGTACCAGTTGTGAGGGTGGGGATTTTTAAGAAGGCGGAACGAATGAATCCAATAACACACAGTTCAAGTTCAACTATAATTGTTCTTTATTAAAATGATATATATGTTCAAGTTTCTACCTAACTGATCTACACTGTACTATTTACTTCTACTACTGACTGTTCATACCACATGCTACCTACTACTACGCACTCCCATGACCAATCCTAACACTAACTGTTCTCTACATTCTACAACCTAACACCTTCTACCTTCGCTAGCTAATCATGATCTCCTCGGCCTAACAGTGGCCAACGCTTCACTGGTCAGCTGACCGTCCCACGTGACCGGTCAGCCCTGTGCGCCCATTGGCCTCTCTAACCAACCAACTAGGCCTATAGTCTGTTTCTGCTAACCTATATCTGCTAAACATGTCTGACGTAATCTTGCGTCATCACATATCTCCCTCCCTTTCTGTAGCTGACAAATTATATTTTTCAGCGTCTACTACTAATCTAATACATCAACAACTATCTATCTTACTACTCTATTCTATCCCTAACATCAATCAAATAAAAAATGGGACAGCACAGTTTACAAAAACAAACTCTTGTGTCTGTGTTCTTGAAAGAAATGTCATTGTTCTAGTTCCTGAAATCTTGTGGTGTGACTGGTGTCTCTGCTTGCTAATGTATGTCTATGTTATGGTATGTGTGAATTCAATCATGTGTAACTCAGTTCTGGCCAGGTTATCGTGTACTGGCCTTGAGCTAATCTTAGTAGAATGTGTAACTGGTTGAACGGGCTCTGCGAGCAGTGTAAGTGTATGTGTACGTGTTATGTAATTGCTGGCGTTCCTCTGTGGTGGGTGGGTTGTGGCGAGTTTTGATGTAAATTCCCGTGAGGCGGGTATAGGCGTAACTTTCGTTGGTCAATGTGATGACGCAACAAACTCAACGCTGGTTGAGACGTCCACGCAGAGTGGTTATACGATGAACTGGAGCTGTCTGATGCGGTGGCGAACAATGACGTAACATTTCGACGCTGGGAACTTGGACGATGGGTCTTCTACCCTTTGTATCTGCCGACGTAGGTGTATGTAGCTGGCGGTCTGTTATTCAACCCCAGTGCGGGGGCGAAGCGGTGGCGATGCGTCCGCTGTCTTGACCAGGGCAATTCTCTGTTAAGCAGGGCTGTTCGCTGTCCAGGTAATTCAACGTAATCAGGGCTTCAGGTGGCGGCATTCTTTGAAGTGTTTGCTTCATCTCGTCTGATTCTGAATAAGCGTAGTGGGTCTGAAAATTGTATTACGAGACGATGAGCAATGGCTTTATGTGAACATTTTAGTGCCCGCGCAGACAAGTATTCAGACAGAGGTACCTTCCATAAAAAAAAACTCAGTCCCAAATTTATACGTGCTGAACAATTGTCTGGCGGTACATACAGCATACAAATATAACATTACAAAATTAACCAAATAAAAAATCAGTTCACTCTAATCTACAACAATCTGTAAAGCCTAATAAACTCAATAGACGTAACACTACTAGAGCTTAGAAATAGCTTCACAAAAAGAATAGACATGTGAGTGTGTATCGTGCCATTTCAACACGTGATCGTATAGTGGAGCAGCTCTCACTATCTGACTTCTGACAAAAATCTGGCTGGCTTGACTTAATTGACTGACTTCACTTATGACTTCAGTAACTTGACTTATTTCACTTTGACTTCAGTAACTCGACTGACTTCAATTTAACGACTGACTTCACTTTAGACTTAATTTCAACTTAAAAGACTTTTCCTTGACTTCAACGACTTCAATATGACTTCAAAGACTTCACTTTGACTTCAACAACTTCAATATGACTTCGAAGACTTCACTTTGACTTCAACAACTTCAATATGACTTCAAAGACTTTAACTTTGACTTCAATGATTTCAATGACATCAATTTGATTTCAAAGACTTCACTATAACTTCGACGATTTCACTTCTTCACTATGACCTCAACGACTTTAATATAACTTCAAAGACTTTTCTTTGACTGCAACATGACTTCAACTACGTCACTATGACCTTAACTACGACTTCAATAACTTATTGACTGACTTGACTGACTTCAAATAACTTCTTTGACTTCAGCTCTGACTTATACTTCACTGACTTCATAAACATCGCTGACTGACCTCGATTGACTTTAAATGACTTCTTTGACTTCACGCCGATTTCTCGGCGACTTAGATTAACAGAAAAAAAACTCGACTTGACTTTAGTCCTATGTTCAAAAACATTCGTGGGGGCGTTCCGGGTCAAATTCTATCCAGGCCTTAATATACCTCACTAGGACCGATAGGGCGGGGCTCGGTGTCGACAAAGGTGTTGTGAGCTTTCACGTGGTCTATGATTACTATACTTGTGTTTGTGTAGGTGTGTTGATGGGGTCATCTGGTTTAAGGCTGACCAGGAGTAACCGTGCTCTCTGTCTGCTATCAAATTCCTTGTTACATATTCCTCTGATTCCTTGTTTACTGATTTCTCTAATCTCAGCAATCTATTACTGACTGTGTCGTTCTGAAGTCTTAAGTTAAGAACATCTGCACCAATCTCGGTAGTCTTTATAGAATGATCCTCAATAACCTCGTTAACTTTTTCTATCAACTTGTCCGTTTTGAATTGCAATTCGTCTACTTTTGTGTTTACTTTTTCGTTGTCTCGAATACTGGGCTGCTTGTTTATTTGTCGCGTGTGGCTCATATCGTATGGTCCGTTTTTGAAAACAACTGCTTCAACTGTTTTACACGCTGAGGGTGTGGCTATGGTGACTATTGCTGTTGGCCAAACATATGTGCTGCCTCTTGAACTGTGAACACGTTGTGTTCTGCCTGTGTATTGGTGGTGTTGTACGAGTGTGTTACGTACTGCCACTGTGGAGCAGTGTGTATCCCTAATTGCTGTGGCGTATTTGTTATTGACTTTTGATGTAAATATGTCTGTTCTTCTACTGGCTTCTGTAAACGATGACATAAAAGCTATTCTATTTATCTGCCTATATTGTGTTCTGTTGCGTTGTGCATCTTGTTGGCGTCTATCATAATATCGTATTCTGCAATTTATTTGTTTGTGGCCTGTTCTATTACAATAGTAGCATCTGACACTGTAATTGTGTTTTTGTTGACTGTAGTTAATCTGAATGGTGTGATTTGCCGTATTATGTTTTTGGGGTGTATGTGGTGTTTCACTTTTTGTTGTAGGTATTTCGCTTGCTTCACTGGACGTGTCATCTGAATCTGAGTCGTAGGAATAGTAAAATGTTTCGGCTATCTGGTTGTTATTATTTGTATCTAAACTTTGCACCGTTTCTTGTTTGGCTTGGCGAAGTTCTCTCATTTTTTCTATTTCTTTACGAATTCTTTCTGTTTCTTCTTTAATTCCGGCAATATATGTTTCTGCTTCTCTTTGTTTCTCTGCTAACTCGGCATCTTTCTTAGCATCATATTCTTCTTCATTTAACAAGCAGTCTGGATCCTTGGTTACCTTGTTATCTACAATTCTATTGATCAAATCTTCCATAGCATCTGGATCATCTAGAGTTTTTGCGTCAAATTCTTTAACAGTTAATAACCAGTCTCGATTTTCTGTTGTCGTGTATTGTCCAAGCCTAATAATCAATTCATCCAGAATATCTTGATCCTCAATAGTTCTTGAATTGCTTTTCACTTTGACTGTATTCTGAACATTTATAGAATAGCAACGAGTCATCAATTCTACCTGACTCTTTTAGGCCTGACTTGGGCTCAGTTTTTGGGACCACTTCGTACAGTGGAGGCATTTTTAAAGGTAGTGTGGTTGAAGAAACAGATAAGAAAGAGGCAGAAAAACCGCTGGTACCAAATATCCAGCACGAGTCTAAACCCAAACGTTTAAAAAAATTTGGAAGGTACTTATCTTTTTGGACATGTTGACTGTTTTCTTGTGTTGTTAATCCAAACTCGCCCCGGCTGAAGAAACCCGCTGTTGTGATGAGTTAAGGAAAGCTGTACACCAGATGTACTCCGTCATGAGTAACCCGATATACTGTCTTTCCTGTCCTCGACCCGCTCTCCACCAGTTGTGAGGGAGCGAAATGAATCTTTGTTTGAGTTCTTCTTGTTGTACCAGTTGTGAGGGTGGGGATTTTTAAGAAGGCGGAACGAATGAATCCAATAACACACAGTTCAAGTTCAACTATAATTGTTCTTTATTAAAATGATATATATGTTCAAGTTTCTACCTAACTGATCTACACTGTACTATTTACTTCTACTACTGACTGTTCATACCACATGCTACCTACTACTACGCACTCCCATGACCAATCCTAACACTAACTGTTCTCTACATTCTACAACCTAACACCTTCTACCTTCGCTAGCTAATCATGATCTCCTCGGCCTAACAGTGGCCAACGCTTCACTGGTCAGCTGACCGTCCCACGTGACCGGTCAGCCCTGTACGCCCATTGGCCTCTCTAACCAATCAAACTAGGCCTATAGTCTGTTTCTGCTAACCTATATCTGCTAAACATGTCTGACGTAATCTTGCGTCATCACACCCCTCAAACTTTCGATTTGCACCCCCCTCGAGATTTCGATTTGCACCCCCCCCTCAAACTTTCGGTTTACACCCCCCTGAACCTTTCAATTTATTTTTCCAACCCATTTTGGCGCCCCCTAAGGTCGGCGCCCGGGGACATATGTCCCCCCCGCCCCCCCCCCCCTCGCTACGCTACTGCAAGTACAATAGTAAAGCCTTATTTGTCCGCTTACAACATTCACTGCGCTTGCAAGAGTTTGATTGGCTGGGGATAGAGTGAGAGAGAGAGGTTATACACACATTCAATGCTGCCTGGAAGCCTTGGAAGGGCGAGAGGTGTGGTTGGGCTTTGCTTCTAATGAAACCAGTGTTTCTTCCAGACTTTTTTCTTCAGGGGGGGTGGGGCGGACACTGTTAAAAGTATATATTTTCTATATAAATTATATAAATATCATTTCGTTTGGGGGCGGGGGGGGGGGGGGGCGGTAAAAATTGTTCGGGGGGGGGGGGGGGGCGAACTCTGAATGAAACTAATTTAGTCAGTTTCACCCTTGGTGGAAATCAATCAACTCACACAAAAAGTTTTTAAAACTACACAACCAGTTGAAAAAACAGAAAACATTTCCCATTTTAAAGAAATCTCAAATCTAAGTTGTGAACAAATTTATTCGCCTTGCCCAAACCATTAATTATAGAATTAATCTTCGATGGTGTGTTTTAGTCAACATTCCATAATGTATATTATTCTTTGACCCCCGAAGACACGAGGCAATTAATATTTCCTAAGTACATTATTACTTCTTGTGATTCCAACTGGGGAAGGCTGACGATAAATCTCAACTGATCTGGGACCAGTGTTACTTTTTTTTCCCTCTGGAGTTTGGGTTGGGGTGCACTTGAAACTTTGGGGGGGGGGGACGACGGAGGGGGAACGGGGGGAGGAGGTCATTGGTAAAACAATATAATTCTATTTGAAATCTTTTTCATTTGATACAGGAGGGGTGCGGGCAGAGGCGTAGTGAGGGGGGTGGGGCGGGGGGGGGGCATACGTCCCCGGGCGCCGACCTTAGGAGGGGGGGGGGCGCCAAAATGGGTTGGAAAAACAAATTGAAAGTTTGAGTGGGGGATGCAAATGAAAAGTTCGAGGAGGGGTGCAAATCGAAAGTTTGAGGGGGGGGGGGGGTGCAAATCGAAAGTTTGTCCCCGGGCGCCGGGAAGGGTCGCTACGCCTCTGGGTGCGGGAGATGTGCTGTGTCGTCCCCCCCATCCCCCACCCCTCTAATAAATGCTTTTAAAAAAGTGCATTTGACATATTCTCCAGACAGATCCAAGTATAAATTTATGATGTATGCCTTGAGACATTGTTGCCGCGAGTTATTTTTGGGTCTACTTCCATTTATCTTTTG
This sequence comes from Physella acuta, assembly GCF_028476545.2. NCBI lineage: Eukaryota > Metazoa > Mollusca > Gastropoda > Physidae > Physella > Physella acuta. Next base: position 28,476 of record NW_026731781.1, read on the forward strand.
GGTTTTACGTTCTACGCAGTTCTGGTGACGTAGGCAAACGATTTACACGGGGTGCGCGCTATTGAGCCACATTTTCACTTCTCACTCGTATTTTTAAATTAATAATACTGTAACTAGTTTTTTCCCCAATAAGTATATACAGCGTTTTAAGATAATTATAATGGCTACCATGTATATAAATATGTTGGTCCTTTTGTTTTTAAAGATTCCTGCCGACTTAGCTTTTTAATTAAGTGAGTTGGTTAAATTAGATTCAATGTTTAGGAATAAAATGTATATAGTAAATAAAGCTGGAGAGATTTCCCCATAACCTTTTCGTATATTTTGATATACCAATAAGCGTTGGCATTCTATTTGTAGTGTAGTCGGGCAATAGAAATATAGAATACGAGCCGACCCGCGGCATAACATACGCCGCTATTTAGTTGTTTTATTTTCTACTTTTCAGCCATTCATAATTTGTGAACTCGACAGTACCAATGCTGCCACTGAAAATATTTGTTTTTTATTTGATTTCTATATATTGCACGATTTTAATACTTCCTGTAATAGCCCACTCTTTATACGAGAAAGTATAAATAGTAGATTGTTTACTATATAGGATATAATTTAGAATAACTTAGAATGGTTTTTAGTCATGAAATTCTATTGTAAAAAAAACCATGTAAAGTACTTACAAATTTTTCATTAAAAAAAACGTTTTAATAACAAGCTTTTATGTAGCCTACTAATGCACTAAACAGTAGAAAATAAATTATACACTACAAATTAAATAACTATAAAGAAAAGCGTGGGCCACTTTAGTATTTATTGGATACCTTTACTAATGTTTAGGAAGAGACCCACGCTTTTCTTTAAATAGTAGTGTGTAATTTATTTTCTACTTTTTAGTGCTTTAGTAGTCTATATTAAACCTTTTTATTAAAACGTTTTTTATGAAAAAAATTTTTAAGTAGGCCCTACTTAATTAAACTTTGAAAATAAGAATAGAATCTCGTAGAAAAAAATATTTGCGCACCAAGTGAAGGCCTAACTATCTGTGTATAATTGTGCGGTATATGATTAGTACTTTATATATTCACATTCGTTTTTTGAGAAATCGGAAATAGAGTAAATTACTACTTCCGGTCAACGGAAATAACTCAAATTTCGACAAAAGGTGGAGAATTAGATCTTTTACTTACATGTGAAATTTCATTATATGGTTGGTAACGCATCGATGAAAAACAAAATTCAAATTCGCAGGGGTGGCACTCCGGCTGAGCGCCATTTGCTTTTTCTGTATATACGGTATATGAAAATAAAAGTCGATTGCAGTTTGACATCGTTCATCCAATCGCCAGGAAACTTTGAGGAGTTAATTAGAATGGTTCTGCAAAAAAAAATCATTTTAAATTTCGCAAGGGCGGCACCACGGGAGGTTGCGATTTGTCTCTATATACGGTATATAAAAAATAAAAGTTGAATGCGGTTCGTCACCGTACATCCAGAGTGCTATGGAACTTTGGGTCGTAGATAAGAACACTCCAGAAGAGGTTTCTGTAAAAGAATCTTTTTCTTTAATTTCGCAAGGGTGGCGCCCTTGGAGGGTGCGATTCTTCTCGATTGTATGAAAGCCTTAAGCGTATGTTAATCACTCTCTGTAATAGTGAGGTCGAGCACACTTCATTGACCACCCATGTGTCAGGGACATAAAAGGGCAATCTCGGGAGTCCCAGGTTATACTACCGCAAGGGCGCCGCATACGGTGCCCGTTTGTTTTAAAGATTGTGATAGATTATGGATAAGAAGTAGTATTTTAGTCGTTCACTAAATAGAATTTTGCGCGTCTGACCGTACGATTTGTCCAGGGCTATCCTGGGATTTTTTTAACCCCACGACAACGCGCGGGGACGGGAACCTCTGATATATATATATATATATATATATATATATATATATACACATACATATATATATATATATATATATATATATATATATATATATATATATATATATATATATATATATATATATATATATATATATATATATATATATATATATATATATATATATATATATATATATAAAGCAATGCATGTCTGTCTGTTTCTTTGTTTATTTGTTTGTCTGTCATTTATACATTACTACACCTTTCATCCGAAAGCCATTAAAGTTGTTAAAAATACATCTGGGAAGGTTCCTGCGAAGAGAAATTTCAAAGTCGCAGGGTTGGGGCCCCGGCAGGAAGCGATTCGATTCTTCTCGAAAAACCATATTTAAAAAATAAAAGTCACTGCGGTTTGACACAGTTCAACTTTGGGGGGTTGATTAGAACACTACAGGTGAGGTTTCAGCAAAAAAATAAATAAATCTTTTTTTTAATTTAGAAAGTGTCGGCGCCTCGGGAGTGTGCGATTCTTCTTTTTATACGGTATAAACGGTTAATGAGAATATTCCTGATAAGGTTTTTTGGGGGAAAAAAATTCATCACGGCAAGATGCAATTCGGCAATCCGGTCTTTCCCTTGAGTGCTATGGCGCCTACGTTTTAAACAGAGCAGTAGACAATGGATAAAATGGGCATTATAGTCGTTCAATAAATTGAATCAGGCGAGTCCGCCGGCGTCCCGACAGAGTGCAAATGGCACTCCGGGCTATCCCGTGAGCGATATGGCGCCTACGTCCGTTTTAAACATTGCGAAAGACTATGCATATGATTGGGTTTTTAAGTCGTTCACTAAACATAATCAAGCACGTCCGCCGGCTCCCCAGCAACGTGCAGTTTGGCGCCTTGCGCCATCTTATGAGCACTCTCGCGCCTATGTTACTTTTAAGGAGCACCCTACAATATTCACAAGGCGGCACACGACATCCGATGGCGCTTCTGCGGATAGTATAATCGGGGTTCACGAGGGCGCCCTCTACGTCCCCGACACTTAGGCGGTTAGTGATTAACGGTGATATTATGATAAGTGGTTAACGTACACTCAAGGCGTGCTGGGCGGTTATGTAGGTAAACCCGTGCCTCGATAGATATGATCCAAGCGAAGGCTTTGTTTACATTTAGAAAACAAAGTCATGCGTCTAAGAATATAGGATTAGTAAAGCATTGAACTTGTTGAGAATAATCCTGATGATATTTCTGATGAAAAAAAAACAATTTTTAATTTCGCACGGGCGGCGCCTCTGCAGAGTGCAATTTGGCACCCCGGGTTATCCCGTGAGCGCTATGGTGCCTACGATAGTTTTAAACAGTGCGTTAGACTATGGATAAGATGGGGCGTTATAGTCGTTCACTGAACTGTATCAAGCGCGTCTGTCGACGCATACGATAGCTTTGGGGAGACAGGGGCCGTACGCGGCGCCCCTGTGGTAATGTAATCGGGGGTTCCCGAGAGCACCCCACTACGTCCCTGACACCTGGGCGGTCAACGAAGTGTGTTCTACCTAACTATAAGAGAGAGTGATTAACGTGCACAGAACGCTTTCATGCGGCCGTGTAGGTAAACTCGTGCCCCGATAAAAATGATCCAAACGCAGACACTGTTTACATTTAAATAACTCAGTTCTAGAAAACAAGAACACACGTCCAAGAATATATGCTTGGTAACGTGTTGGTGAAACCCTTGTTATATATTTTGTCAGACTTTCTTCAACCGCGCGGCAACAGGCAGGGACGGGCAGGCTAGTATATATATATATATATATATATATATATATATATATATATATATATATATATATATATATATATATATATATATATATATATATATATATATAAATAAATAAATAAATAAATAAATAAATATATATATATATATATATATATATATATATATATATATATATATATATATATATATATATATATATATATACATAGCAAGACATTCGGGTTACTTAGAATTAATTGTTTCATGTTCACACAAATGCATCTAAACGCCGCGCATCAATAGCGCACAATTCTGCACCTCTATGTTGAGATCATTGTTTTGTTACCAAGCTTCGGTTACCAAAAATAATTTGCAGTAAAATTGTGATCAGCAAGATGTAGCCCCATTTATACTTACAAACCGGTATATGTTTAGTTACTAGTAAGTAATGGAAACAGTTTTCCTCATTGAAAAATAGACGCTTAGGGCGTTACGGTAGGTAAAATAGAGTTAATAGATTTAGCTTTGAGCTAGTGATACTTTTAGCCCAAAAGTGAGCTAGATCTATAAAGATTGATGTTAAAACATCACTACTTGCAGCAACCACATATTTGTGTCTTTGGTAGACGTTAAACGATTATGTTCGTACGATTAATTGTGTATGTTTAAATCTATAGTAGTCTGTATTTCTACAAAATTTGCTTACTAACTACATTAAAACATACACAAATGTCTTTAAATTTTTTCAGCCATATCAGTTAGGCAATCATGTTGTTATGGTTAACCACGTATAGCTATATTTAGTCACCTAGATTTCCGAGAAAGATAAACACACCACTCAAACCTCTACCACCAATAAACAACGAATGTGTCAACTCTTTTCTGTAGACTTTCAAAGATTTGTTTTTGGTTTCTATCGATTGAAGTTGTAATTAGAAATAATGACAATGAAAATACAAGAAATTGTTTTGGTAAGTCTGTTCTCTTTTAAAATTTTAAAAAATAAATTTTAAAGATAAATTTTAGCTGTTTTTAAGTCACAGCAAGTGATAGAGAAAAAAATATTTCAGATCACATTCATATATAATAACCGTGAACAAAAAATCATATTTAAGATTACATAGTAGGCATTAATATACAGCGTATGTGCTTGTATTCCATGGGCCCATAACGATTTAAGGAACGTAAGCTTGTTATTTTATGATATGTTAAATTTTGAACCAAATCATTTCTAGATAATAACTTTAAGTGAAGCGCTAGTTATTTTGAGGTCCATTTGAAGGAGGTGCTGAAGACAAGCGTTGGGTAAAACCCTTGCTAACCATAAGACCATCTTACGTCACTGATTATTTTCTTCTTTTCGTTATAGATAATTCTTTAAAATTTGTCCCATGCAGGTTCTCATATTACTATGTATGAAGCCTGGTCTTATCAAATCTCAATCAGACGATTGTTCTTTCGGCAGAAGTATCAAGTTTCCATTAGAAATGTACCAAGAACATTACCACTACAATTACCCCAAACCAGCTGTAGTCAAAGACTTGCCGTCCCCGCCTATATTAAACCAAGGTCAATGTGGCGTGTCTAAGAACGACCAATCACAACAGATTGTAGGTGGCAAAGACGCACCAGCTAATGCTTGGCCTTGGCAAGTATTTTTGAGCATTTCAGGATCCCTGTGTGGTGGGGTTATTATCAACAGTGAATGGATCATGACGGCTGGACACTGTCTGCGAAGTAATGAAGCCGTGGTATATTATGGAAACAACAACTATTATAAAGCCAAAACAGTTCGCACAAAAGCGGTGTTTAAAAACACACAAGCTAGCGCTGATATGGTCCTTTTTAAACTGTCCTCCCCGTTAACGTTTACAGACTCAGTACAGCCTATCTGTTTGCCTGAGGGTAATATTTGGGACGCCTCGCCTTGTTTTGTCACAGGCTGGGGAGCTACGGATCTATTGATGCAAAAGTCAGATCACATTCTTCAACAGCTTCGCGTCAGACTAATGAACCAAACTATGTGCATCGCTTACAACTCATTTTATGGAATAATTGACTTGGATGGTCAGTATTTCTGCGTGACTTCCGCTGGACACTCAGGCGCATACTATGGAGACTCTGGTGGACCACTGAGCTGCATGAGCAATGGACGTTACTACTTGGTTGGAGTACTGACCCATATTCTTTTCTTCGATGGAGATCATATTAGTTTCGCAGTATCTGTCCCAAAGAATATTCAGTGGATAACTGACACAATACGTAGACATTCTTAGGGAATTCAAAAGAACTTTCATATTTCAATGAGGCACGACTTGAATTAAGTAGTTGTTTTTTTTTTGCCTTGCAAATGAAATATCTTAGAATTATTTTAGAACCTTTATAAAAAAATAATCCTAATTTTTTTAAAAATTACAACCATCACTGCAGTGCCGATTTTAAGAAATCCAAAGTTCTTATTCATTATAGTGAAGTATTGAGTAAAAAAATATTTAAATGAAAAATTGGTGCGAAACTAACGCAGAACTGCGCTGTTACCTGTGAGAAAACAGTCGAGGTCACATGACATTTTTCTATTTATAAAAAACTAAACCTGCATGACATCTATTTTTATATGTCGCACGCTAGGTTTATAACATTTTCCATTCGTTTTCCTGTCATTTGGTTATTAAATCATTTGATATTTCCTGTGAATGCAGTAGCCTGGTATCGTCTTAACCTCATGGCTTCTACGTTATGTATCAGCCATTTCGTACGACACTTTCGACTTGCTTTAAATGTAACAAATTTTAGTTTTTAAGTTTTGAATGGCTTATAATGAGATCTTCGACTTGTAAAAAATAGCGTGATTGTGTCGAGTCTCTATCGTGATCATGTCACCTTGTCTTTAGCGTGATCATGTCAACTCGTCTTTAGCGTGATCATGTCAACTTGTCTATAACGTGATCATGTCACCTTGTCTTTAGCGTGATTATATCACTTGATGTTTAGTGTGATCTTGTCACCTTGTCTTTATCGTGATCATGTCACCTTGTATTTAGCGTGATCATGTCACCTTGTCTTTAGCGTGATCATGTCAACTTATGTTTATCGTATTCATGCCACCTTGTATTTAGCATGATCATGTCACCTTGTCTTTAATTAATTCATGGCACCTTGTCTTTAGCGTGATCATGTCACCTTTTCTTTAGCGTGATTATGTCACTTGATATTTAGTGTGATCATGTCACCTTGTCTTCGTCGCGATCATATCATCTTGTCTTTGATCGTGTCACATTCACTGTCTATAACGTGATTATATCACCTTGTGTTTGGCGTGATCCTGTCACCATTTCTATAGCGTGATCATATCACCTTGTATTTAATATGATCATTTCACCTTGTCGTTAACGTGGTCGTGCCGCCTTGCCTTTAGCGTGATCATGTCATCTTGTCTCATCGTGATCAATTCACATTGTCTTTGATAATGTCACCTTGTATTTAATGTGATTATGTCACCTTCAGAGTTTCTCCCAGGCATCTTTTGGGCGGGGGGGGGGAGGGAGTCGAAGCCCTCCGAAGAAAGTATACCGCATCCTCCCCCCCCCCGAACGAAATGGAATGTATATAGAAAACATACTTTTACCAGTTGACCCCCCCCCCCTCAGAAAATTGTTGTCCGCCCCTCCCCACCCACGAAAATATCAAGTGCCCCCCCCCCCCCGGAGAAAAAAGTCTGGAAGAAACACTGGTCACTTTGTCTCTATCGTGATCATGTCACCTTGTATTTAATGTGATAATGTCACCTTGTCTCTATCTTGATAATGTCACTTTGTCTCTATCGTGATCATGTCACTTTGTCCTGAGCTGATCGTGTCACGTGCCCGTAATGAAATAAAAATCAACGATCTCATGCGAGTTTGTCCGAGTGACTCTATTTACGTATTTAACTCGTGAACTTGTGTTTTAAATCATTCTGTCTTGTTTTGAGGGTGTCTGGATCTTTTGAGCGGCCGACAGATTTTCGTGATGATGGGGTGTAGATTGTACTGTGGGAGGGGGGTAGTGGGATGTAGATCGTGGGGTGTGAATTTTTTTGGTGTGTGATGTAGAGTTGTAAACGGAGTGGGGGATGTGTTGTTGAGTGGTTTTGGTTCGGGGTGTTGTACATGGTGTCGTGCGAGCTGATGTGGTGTGCTTTTGGGCGTGAAGAGGGGTGGTGAAGAGTTTGGTCTACTCTATGGGATGTGTTGTATCGTGTTATGTGTATAGTGTGAGCAGAGTATTCGGGTTTTGAACGCGTGGATAGTAGGGTGAGGTTTGTGTTGTGCTATGTGATGTAGTGGGATATATCGTGTTAGTAGAGGACTGGAGTTGGTGTGGGTTTTGGTTTGGGTTGTGGTTCTTTGTGTCGTGCGGGTTGCGGTGTATATATTCATTTCTGCTGCTCTCTTCCTTAATTCTGTTTAATACATCATTTTGAGAAATAAATATTTTCCTCACCTGCATTACAAAACACACACACGCACACGCACACACACAAATCATCAAACACGTTTTAATAACAATCTTTTATGTAATAATGCACTAAAAACTAGAAAATAAATGAGTTTCTTTAAATATAAAATAATACACTACTATTTAAATAACTATAAAAAAAGCTGGGGTAACTACACCATCCATTGGATAATTTACCAATATTTAGGAAGAGACCCACGCTTTTATTTATTGTTATTTAAATAGTGGTGTATTATACATTTAAACTTTGTCTTTTTTTTTACTATTTAGTGCATTATTACACAAAAGCTTGTTCTTAAAATGTTATATTTTTGAAAAACAAGTTAATAAAAAGTCTAGTGACAATTTAAGCGCAATTTCCTTATGTTATCTAAAAATAGATAGTGATCAAGTTTGTTTTTAAAAAATGTGAAAAAATGATTAGGCCTAGCAAAACAAAACCTTGTAATTGTAACTCCCTATCACTCTCATATAAATTATAAATAAATTAATAGGGTACAAAAATAACGTTTGAATTAATAAGTAAAAGATAAATCATATATTCAGCAACGGAAATAGTTTTATTTTAACGAGTAGGCCTACACGATGCTCAGTTTAAATAAACCGGGAGTGATCTTCCCTAAACTTTCTCGAATATTCTAATATAACACTACGGGGGATGGCAACTCGGGATATAGACTTCTAGACATGATTTTTAATCCATTTTAAATACTCAAATTTTTTAAGATAGAATATAATCTCGTAGAAAAAAGAAATGCACACCAAGTGAACGCTAAATAAAGATGCGCATAATAGTGCGCAATATTATTAGTACTTTATAAATTTACATGCGTTTTTTGAGAAATCGGAAATAGCGTAAATAAGTACTTCCGGTCAACGGAAATTAGTCAAAATTTTATAGAAGGTAGAGAATTAGATCTTTTACTTACTTATCAAATTTCATTTATCTATCTGAAATAGTACTCAAGTTATAGGCTTTTGTAAAATTCAAAGTAGAAAAAGTACCACTTCCGGTTATCGGAAATCGCTCAAAAGTTGATACGGATCTACGATTTTGATAAAATACTTATATATGAAATTTCATCAACCTAGCTGTAACGGTACTCAAGTTATCGTGTTTACACACAGACACACAGACACACAGACAGACACACAGACACACAGACATACGGACAAGATTGCAAAATTATGTTTTTCCGTATCAGTGAGGTGTAAAACGTCGAGATTTGTAAAAATCTCGATTTTTTTTGCACGATTACAATACTTTCTCTGTACTTCGTATATACGAGAAAGTAAAAAGTAATCTCGTTCACAAAACTAAAACAGTAGACAAGTTAGCCTTTCCCACAAGTTTGCAAAAATTATTTTTTCCATAACAGGAAGGTATAAAACGTCTTACACCTTGATTTCTATGCATGATTACAATACTTCCTGTATTCTCGCATACCCGTGCTCCGCCAAGGTAAATCTTTTTAAAATGTACCAACTTGGGAACAGAACAAAATAAAACACAAAAGTTATACCCGTGTGGATATCGCCACAGTGTGGATATGGATATTACCCCTAAGGGTTTACCGTGGATATTACCTCAGAGCAACGCACTGCGCGCGGGTGTGGGGGTGGGGTTGGGTGGAGGGGGGGGGTAGGGGTCCTCTCAATGGGGCAGATAATCATCCAGCTCACAGCACTACGGGGTGTCAGTATTCTCAGAGCTAGCCGCTTACATATATATTTACTGATATATATACATATAAATATATCAGTAGCGGAACTAGAAAAAAGGGCCACGCCGCAAAAAAAATGTTTGGGCCCCCATATATATATATATATATATATATATATATATATATATATATATATGGGGGCCCAAACATTTCGGTTAAATAGACATATTTGTATAATATTCACACAAATGCATGTAAACGCCGCGCATCAATAGCGCACAATTCTGCACCATTATGATGAGATCATTGTTTTGTTTTCAAGCTTAAAAAATAATTTGCAGTAAAATTAGGATCAGCAAGATGTAGCTCTATTTATACTTACAAAAAGGTATATGTTTAGTTATTATTAGGTAATGGAAATAGTTTTTATCAACGATTAGGGCGTTACGATACTTAAAATAGAGTTAGGCAAAAAGGAAAGGGTGTGATGAATATTCCTCTTGCCATTGAGTCTAGATCTAGATCAAGCCATGAATGGTCTATAAGGGTTTACAAAAGTTTTAAAAAATAATATGTAGAGTCTAGTAGATCTATTATAAAAATAAATGTGGTTATAACATTGTATTGTGGGGTTTTTGTCAAACTTCACTAAAGATTAGATGTATTTAAAGATTGAAGTGTTATGTATTTTAGGTAACGAAACAAAATGTTAAAAACAATTAGGTTAAATTTCAATTAATAACTGATTGCTTTCTGTTTCTTCTGATGCTTTTGTCATGGGTAAATATTGACTGCTTAATAATAAATTGTTGCATGCACCGATTCATTCTTTGATTTCTCTTTGCATTTCACTGTTTTTGTGAGATACGGACACCAAATGTTTTTATTGGTTTACATCATGCGATTTTTTAAAAATTTCATATTATAATCATATCTTATACCAATCATTTTCTTAACATTTCTCTAAAATTTATTTTCAGTTGTCCATGTAATTAGGGTAGGGATAATATATCGTAATATATTTAGTTTTGAGCTAGTGATACATTTAGCCCAAAAGTGGGTTATACAAACATTTAAGCTCAACCACATATTTGTGTCTTTGATAGATGCTAATCGATTATGTTGGTACGATTAATTATGTATTTCGTAATTTATAGTGGTCTTTATTCCTAGACTATTTGGTTACTAACTACATTAAAACATACACCCATGTCTTCAATTAAATTTTGTCGGCGATACCTGTTTAAGCAATTACGTTGTTATGTTTAATCATGTATAGGTTTATATTATCAACTAGAATATCGGAGAAATATAAACACACCACTCTACCCTCTACCACCAATGAACAACGAATGTGTCAACTCTTTTCTGCAGACTTTCCAAGATTTTGTTTTTGCTTTCTATCAAGTGAAGTTGTGTTTAAAAATAATGACAATGAAAATACAAGAAATTGTTTCGGTAAGTCTGTTCACTTTAATATTTTTAAATAAATGTTAACCGTTTTTCTGTTCATATTTTTATACACCAAGTGATAGAAAAAAATATTTCAGATCATATTTAGTTATAGTAGGTGATAATATTTCAGACCATTTTCCCCACGTTTTCTTTAACTTGTTTTCGCCTCTGTTTGTTTGTTTGTTTTTCCAATCAAATCTTGCGATCGAAATTTCGTGCACTTCCCAGTTAGCTAGCGCGCTGAAATTTTCAGGGAAGCTTTGTTTCGGATGACAATAGAATATTCAACTGTTATTATTACTAAATTGATCCATGGAAACATTTTATTGATCATTTTATACCCCTATATAATTGTACAAAAAAAACGTGGGGAAAAAGGGACATAACCCAGTAACTGTAATTTGATGAAAACAAGGTTCGGTACTCTCCCTCTTTTTGCTTACTGAGTAGTTGTCACGCGGTGTTTGTCTACAAACAACCAGAACGTAACAACTGGTGGCCAGTTAAAAAAAAAAAAGTAGAAAATAAATGCTATACATCACAATAATGCAAGCGATCACTCTACTATAAGCGATGAAAAACGTAGGGCGCCGTGATTTTCTTACAGTTTCTAATACTGTTGGATCTCTACAAGCTCCCTAATAAAAGTCAATAGTATTATCTAATCAATAGTAATATAACTTTTACTTCGGCGCCCCACGTTTTTCATCGCTTGCATTATTGTGATGTGTAGCATTTATTTTCTACTTTTTAGTTCAATCAGAAAACGTGGGTTTTTTAAAACTTTTTAAATGATTATTATTAATTATTGTAAGTGAGAGAAAATTAAATATTTCAGAATATATTTAGTTATAGTGAGAAAATATTTGTATAGGACGAGTAAATACTCATTAAGAGTTTGTTGCGCAAACGATCATTTTTTTCCCCGTGAAAATACCAACGATCATACTTTGAGCGAAAGATTTTTAAAGATTACGAGAAAGCAAGGCTAAGTAAAGAAAATCTATATAGAGTTATGGAAATTTAGTGTTTTAGCCTTTGTGGCATCGGACTTAATGCATGGAAACGGGTCTACGACAAATTCCCCAAAGACACTTGTCGGAATGCCGCCTACCCAAAAGCCGTATTCACAAATGGGCATTTGCACTAATTGACACTTAAGGAATGCAGGGAATATATATATATATATATATATATATATATATATATATATATATATATATATATATATATATATACATATATATATATATACATATAGTGTGTGTGCCTTTGATTGTCCCATAACGATTAAAGGACCGTAAGCATGTTGTTTTATGACGTGTTAAATTTTTAAACAAACCATTGCTAGAGAAACTCATCATCACCAATAGCTGTGAGTGAAACGCCAGTTATTTTCAGGTCCATTAGAAGGAGGGGATGCGGTCGGGCTAGTCTAAAACCCTTCATAACCATAACTCAATTTTTCATACGTCACTGATTATTTTCCTTAAATACGTTATAGATAATTCTTTAAAATTTGTCCCGTACAGGTTCTTTTATTGATATGTATGCAGCCTGGTCATATCAAATCTCAATCAGACGATTGTTCTTTCGGGAGAAGTATCAAGTTTCCATTAGAAGTGTACCAAGAACATTACCACTACAATTACCCCAAACCAGCTGTAGTCAAAGACTTGCCGTCCCTACCTATATTAAACCAAGGTCAATGTGGCGTGTCTAAGAACGACCAATCACAACAGATTGTAGGTGGCGAAGACGCACCAGCTAATGCTTGGCCTTGGCAAGTATTTATGAGCATTTCAGGATCAATGTGTGGTGGGGTTATTATTAACAGTGAATGGATCTTGACGGCTGGACACTGCGCGGACAGTAGCGTAGCTCAAGTATATTATGGAAACAACAACTATCGAAAAGCCAATACAATTTCCACCAAAACTAAGTTTATAAAGGTTGATAATGATATGGCGCTTTATAAGCTGTCATCCCCGTTAAATTTTACAGACTCAGTGCAGCCTATCTGTTTGCCCGAGGGTAATATTTGGGACGCCTCGCCTTGTTTTGCCACAGCATGGGGAGCAACCTCGTTTTTGTCACAAACGGAATCCGACCTTCTTAAACAGCTTCGCGTCAGGATATTGGATCAAACTCTGTGTATCGCTTACCACTCATTTTTTGGAATAATCGATTCAAACAGCAATTTCTTCTGCTTTACTTCAGCTGGACACTCTGGCGTATACTATGGAGACTCTGGTTCAGCTCTGAGCTGCTTCAAGAATGGACGTTACTACTTGGTGGGAGTACTCACCCATTTTCTTCCATTGGATGGATACTTTATTGGCAACGCAGGGTCTGTCCCTAATAATGTTCAGTGGATAACTGACACGATACGTAGAAATTCTTAGGGAAGTCAAACACAGCTTCTTAATTCACGGAGCTAAGACATCAAGTATAAGCATTTTTCAATTGTTAAATTAAGCATTATACAATGACGTTTTGAGCCATTATGAAAAGAAAAAAAAACCTATCATAGTTTTTTTAAAACACAACATCTATACCAGTGTTTAGAAATCCTTAAAATGTATTTTTTATGTTAATAAAGTATTGAATTTTTGAAAAATTAAAAAAAATAATATGAAAAACTGATTAGGTATAAAAATTAAACAAAAAATGGCGGCTCTTAGTGGAAAATGTGGACAGTAAACGTGGTTTAGCTATTGTTACCATGAATTGGGAACAGCAAATCTCATTTACTGTCTTCTTCTCCTTTCACACTAATACCAATTCAGTCTTAGAAAAAGATGAATACAAACTGAATAGGTTTGAAGATTCTATTGAATATTAAATTCAATAAAACAAATATTAAAATGCCGAATTGAAACATACAAACTTTAGATTAAATTTATTTTACGTATTTTATAAATATATTCCTACTAATACAACCTACACATTTATATCTAAAATGTTAACATTAAATTCAAACTAAACATATTTGGATTTGGACTTTATGAATAGTCAATAAATAAATGTATTAACAAATTGCTACATATTATACACATTAGTGACTTTTTTTTTTCTTACAGTCGTGTTGCCTTTTTTTTATTTACGACTTTTTAAACTTGGAATTTTCTGAAAATGTTCTGAAATTTAATAAATAAAATCATCTTAAATATTGCTACAATTTGATAATATTTAGGGGTCGCTTTCAGAATCAAAAGGTTAAACTATTTATAACGAGCCGACCCGCGGCGTATCATACGCCGCTATTTAGTTGATTTATTTTCTACTTTCAGTAATTCATAATTTGTGAATTCGACAGTACCAATGCTGCCACTGAAAATATTTGCTTTAAAACACTAACCCCCCTCCTTTCCCCTAACCCCGACCCTACACCCCCCCCCCCCCCCCCCCGTGAAAGCAGCCTCCTCTTAGTTACCTCCTGTAAGTTTAAAGTCGGTTCAAACTTAATTATCTGCCCCTAATAGCCGTCACTAAACCTGGCTGAACGGTTTGTAAACATTAACGTGACCACAGCTCAGCAGATCATGTGGGGGTGGGGTAGGGTGGTAGTGATAGTGATAGAGAGAAAGAGAGGGGACTGTAAGGAGGCGCTTGCAGCTTGTTTTCTTACGGCTCGCAGAAGAGTATTATATATATAGATTATTGAGTTGTAATTTTATTATTTCAGCTTAAAACGTTATAAACATAGTAAATCGCCTACACTTACAATTCATTATGTTCCATCAAAACATCATAACGTATATTCGAATTAATATACATAAGAAGAAAAGAAAATTGAGTCTTAGGTTGAATAGAAATTGATGTAACAGGCTTGAAAAGTCTATGTAAGCATACTAAATTTAAAATTTTTTTTTTTTTTTAATTTGGCAAGCGATAAGATTATAGTTACATTTTAAAAACTTAAAACCGTTTGGGAACCATCGATTATTCTCATTTTCATATTTTCATATTGAATACAAGCCGTTGAAAAGACGTTTAGAATTATTTTACCAAATCAAATATTTAGAAAAAAATTGCCCGCAACCTTTCCTTGAAGTCATCCGGAATGTTCAGGGAGAGTAAACCAATGAAAGTCACAGCGATTGTTTTGCATGATAAAATACACAATAGTGGTCAATGGTGTAAAATTCTAGTATTATATTTATATTATATGATAAAACATACCCTATCACCAGAACACCCTGACTCTACTAATCCAAAACAAACAGTGTTTGCTAAATTATTATTATGTTACTAATAATATTTGTTTGACTATTTCTAGCCTTGATAAAAACCGAAAGTCATTTTGCACTTATTTTACAAATGCTTAAAATATTAGATTTTGGTTGAAACAAATGCTTTCTGGCAACAACCATATGGAACCGGGATCGGCAACCTGCGGCTCGCGAGCCGCATGCGGCTCTTTTGATGCCAAGATACGGCTCTCCAATTCCATGCGAGAAATATTGATTAAAATATTTTATTTTCAAATCTCATTATAAAGAATTATACTGTAAAGAAAAGCAACTTAAACTTTAAACAGGATAAAAACACTCCTGAGAGAAAAAAAAAGAGAATAGGTGAGGTAGAAAGTATACATACAGCTGAAAACTGCTTGGGCACCAGGACCAACCCCACAGTCGTGTTGAAGCCAGCCCAGAGGCGACAATTCAATGCTTACCACTGTCGAAGTGCCGTCTTCAATGGGAAATGTTATGTTATTCAGATTGCATTCCTCTACCTGTCAGTATGAATTAATTTGACCTGAGTGACGAAGTATTTTAGTTATTGGTTTCCTACGGTTGAGCCAGGTACTGGACTCTGCTTTCAAGAAGGATGAAAGATAAGCCCTGTGAGAACCGAAGGACAGAAGCGACCGATACAGTAATCACACCGATACCCAAGCCAGTTAGAGCTTAGAGCTGCCTGACTATGGGAGACACCTCCTGAGCCGGTGGTGTCTGTAAAGAAAGAAAAAAAGTTATTGGCTTGTAAAGTGGATTGGGATAGTCCTATAATTATATTATATGATTACTAATTTTATCATAGCAGAGCTAGCTAAAACACTTTTTGTGAGAAACATTTATATGTTTTTATATGAATCAATATTAGTTCATATTTAACGCTATTTATTCCAATCGAAAATTAAATCTATTTACCTAATCCTTATCAAATATCATAATATTGAAATAAAAATGTTAGTGGCTCTTTAAAAACTGGGAAATTTTGTAAATTGTAACTTTTAGCTCTTCTGTCTCAAAACGTTGCCGACCCCTGATATGGAACCATTTTGAACCAGCTTTTGAAGCCTATTATTTTACAACAAACAGTTATTTTCAAAACGTAGAATAATATAAAAAGGTTTTATTTTAAAAATAATTCACACGATAAACAGTGTCAAAACACATTCATAGTATTTATGGTGTGTGGGCTAATGCTTAGATTACTAGATATGTAATTATTGAGGAACGTGTTCATTAAATGAGAATATCAAACCTAAGAAAGGTTTTAAAGTAATCTAAAAGAAAGAGAACTAAAGAAGCATTTATTTTGTATCATTTTGTTACTGCACACGCTCTGTCTTGTGTACGTTTGTTAATGATGCGAATGAAGAAAATAATAGTTGCTCATTATGATGATATTTTTTTAGAAATTAATTCTGAGGGCATCGTTGTAATATTGTTACCTGTGATCTTTTCATGGTCCTCATTAAATACGCCTTATGTTTATTGTAACTTAATCAAAAGTGAATATATATTTTAATTACATTTAATGTTCATATCAACGTGATAGAAGAAACTCAAGTGTGGATATTTTGTCCTAAGATCAATTCTCATTGAGATATTTTATTCTGAGCTCAATTTGCATTGAGATATTTTTTTCTGAGCTCAATTCTCATTGAGATATTTTCTGAGCTCATTTCTCATTGAGATATTTTCTGAGCTCAATTCTCATTGAGATATTTTATTCTGAGCTCAATTCTCATTGAGATATTTTATTCTGAGCTCAATTCTCATTGAGATATTTTATTCTGAGCTCAATTCTCGTTGAGATATTTTGTTCTGAGGTTAATTCTGATTGAGATATTTTATCTGAGATCATTATTCATGGAACTATATTAGCGTACAACCATAAATAAATTAGAGCTTGCTAAAAAATTACAAGTACAATTTAAAGTCCTATTGATTTGCCCGCTTACAACATTCACTGCGATCGCAAGAGTTTGATTGGCTGGGGATAGAGTGAGAGAGAGAGAAAGAGGGAACACACACATTAAATGCCGCGTAGACGACTTGTGGTTGGGATTCGCTACTACTGAAACTAATTCAAAGTCAGTTTCACCTTTGTTGGAAATTAATAACCCTTCCTCCCCCCGCCCCCCCCCCCCCCAAAAAAATATATGTTAAAATTAAAAAATAAAATTAAAACTACACAAACAGTTAAAAAACAGCAAACATTACCCGTTTTAAAGGAATCTAAAATCTAAGTTATTCACAACTTTATTCACCATGCTCAACCATTAATGTATTTAATCTCCCTCGTATTTTATAACAAACAAAAATCCCTATTGAAGGGTTAATACTGTAACTAATTTTTAAGATAATTTTAATGGCTACCATGTATGTCAATATGCTGGTCTGTTTGTTTTTAAAGATTCCTCCAGACTTAGCTTTTTAATTAAGAGAGTTGGTCATATCGGATTCAATGTTTAAGAATAAAATGTGTATAGTAAATAAAGCTGGAGAGATTTCCGCTTTAGTTTCTCGTATGTTCTGAAATAACAATAAGCGTTAAAATGGGATTTGAAGTGCAGTCGTGAAAAAGAAATATAGAAGAGTTTGACCAAAGTACTCGTTTTTTCGAGAAAACTCATAGAAGCGTAAGTTATGATTTTTAATCCATTTTAAATACTTAAACTTTTTAAAATAGAATAGAATCTCGTAGAAAAATGTATTGCGCATCAAGCGAACGCCGAATAAAGATGTTCATAATGATGCGCAATATTATTAATACTTTATAAATTTAGATGCGTTTTTGAGAAATTGGAAATAGCGTAAATTTGTACTTCCCGTCAACGGAAATTACTCTAAATTTGACAGAACGAAGAGAATTAGATCTTTTACTTACATAATAAATTTCATTTATCTATCTGAAATAGTACTCAAGTTATAGGCTTTTGAAAAATCAAAGTAGAAAAAGTACCACTTCCGGTTATCGGAAATCGCTCAAAAGTTGATACGGATCTACGATTTTGATAAAATACTTATATATGAAATTTCATCAACCTAGCTGTAACGGTACTCAAGTTATCGTGTTTACACACACACACACAGACACACACACACAGACACACAGACATACGGACAAGATTGCAAAATTATGTTTTTCCGTATCAGTGAGATGTAAAACGTCGAGATTTGTAAAAATCTCGATTTTTTTTTGCACGATTACAATACTTTCTCTATACTTCGTATATACGAGAAAGTAAAAAGTAATCTAAGTAAAAGATCTTATACTGTTCAATGCAATTTCGTTCACAAAACTAAAACAGTAGACAAGTTAGCCTTTCCCACAAGTTTGCAAAAATTAATTTTTCCATCACACGAAGGTATAAAACTTCTTACACCTTGATTTCTGTTAATGCATGATGACAATACTTCCTGTATTCTCGCATACCCGTGCTCCGCCAAGGTAAATCTTTTTTAAATGTACCAACTTGGGAACAGAACAAAACAAAACACAAAAGTTATACCCGTGTGGATATCGCCACAGTGTGGATATGGATATTACCCCTAAGGGTTTACCGCGCCGTGCGCGGGTGCGGGTCCCCGCATTGGGGCGAATATTACTTCAGCGCTGCGCGCGGGTAGATTATACCAGTGCTTCACTACGGTTTGGATATGGATATTACCTCAGAGCAACGCACTGCGCGCGGGTGTGGGGGTGGGGTTGGGTGGAGAGGGGGGGGGGGGTAGGGGTCCTCTCAATGGGGCAGATAATCATCCAGCGTACCGCCCTACGGGGTGTCAGTATTCTCAGAGCTAGCCGCTTACATATATATTTACTGATATATATACATATAAATATATCAGTAGCGGAACTAGAAAAAAGGGCCACGCCGCAAAAAAAATGTTTGGGCCCCCATATATATATATATATATATATATATATATATATATATATATATATATATATATATATATATATATATATATATATATATATATATATATATATATATATATATATATATATATATATATATATATGGGGGCCCAAACATTTCGGTTAAATAGACATCTAATACTATAATGGGCCACGTTCGCACATCTCTCTCTCTCTCTCTTTCTCTGTCCGCAAAAAATTTTCGCCGGACATCACGTCAGAAACGGCAGCGATATATGGAGAACTTTATACGGACTTTTGTTGAAAATAATATGTTAGATGTTTTAAATGTATAACCACAATTTTATTTCAAGAAGAAAAATAAAAAATCAAGGCGTATTCGAATATAGAGAAACAGTATTATTTATGCAACCGGAAAAGCATTAATAGATGTGTAAAAGAACGCATAAAACTGTGACGACACTATTGCTTACTAATGACGTCATCTGCCGTGTTAAGAATAAAAAAGAAATGAACTATTTCATTCAAATTTGATTTAGATCTACGTACACTATGAAATGTATACAATACAATTTTTCCGGCCTAAACTCATAACATTTATTTATACAAAATCTTTGTTTGGAACTGGCTAATTTGGGATAAAAAAATTAATTTGAAAGAATAGGCATATTCGCGTAAGTTAAGATTTTAAAATACGTCTTTCATTCTCTGTATTTTATAAGGTGCCTAAATAGTGGAGATGTTAGTGTACTATTAACCACGCAGGTGGTGCGGGTTCGAGACCCACCAAGTCAACTTGGTTAATGTATTTTTTTTTTAATTTTGCTCGGACTAAACTTAAAAAAAAAAAATTCAATTAGGATTCTAGATCTAGATTGTCGGGTGTCCGATAAGGCACTTCCCGGCGCCGCAGGCGCTTCAAATTTGGCAGGATCTTGCCTTGGGGCGACAGAGCACGGGGGCCGGTTGGCCGAAAAATCTACGATGAAGGGGTCAAAACTGACCTCGACTGACCGGTACCTTATATGAGCTATAAATCGAAAAAAAATGTCCACGGAGGAACCTCTTCACAACTCTTGAGGTCGTAGACCGACCCTCGGGCGAATTAATTAAGCATTCAAATTCTCAATGTTTTCGAAAGCCTAAGCGAAGCTGGGCAGCATGCCTAGTATTTGTATAATATTCACACAAATGCATGTAAACGCCGCGCATCAATAGCGCACAATTCTGCACCATTAGGATGAGATCATTGTTTTGTTACCAAGCTTAAAAAATAATTTGCAGTAAAATTAGGATCAGCAAGATGTAGCTCTATTTATACTTACAAAAAGGTATATGTTTAGTTATTATTAGGTAATGGAAATAGTTTTTATCAACGATAAGGGGAGGTAAAATAGAGTTGGGCAAAAAGGAAAGAGTGTGATGAATATTCCTCTTGCCATTGAGTCTAGATCTAGATCAAGCCATGAATGGTCTATAAGGGTTTACAAAAGTTTTAAAAAATAATATGTAGAGTCTAGTAGATCTATTATAAAAATAAATGTGGTTATAACATTGTATTGTGGGGTTTTTGTCAAACTTCACTAAAGATTAGATGTATTTAAAGATTGAAGTGTTATGTATTTTAGGTAACGAAACAAAATGTTAAAAACAATTAGGTTAAATTTCAATTAATAACTGATTGCTTTCTGTTTCTTCTGATGCTTTTGTCATGGGTAAATATTGACAAAATTGATAAATTGTTGCATGCACCGATTCATTCTTTGATTTCTCTTTGCATTTCACTGTTTTTGTGAGATACGGACACCAAATGTTTTTATTGGTTTACATCATGCGATTTTTTAAATTTCATATTGTAAACATACCTTCTACCCATCATTTTCTTTACATTGTTTTTAAATTTATTTTCAGTTTTCTGTGTATTAGGGTAGGGATAATATATCGTAATAGATTTAGTTTTGAGCTAGTGATACATTAAGCTATACAAACCTTGAAGCTCAACCACATATTAAATTCTTTGACAGATGCTAACCGATTATGTTGGTACGATTAATTATGTATGTCTTAATTTATAGAGGTCTCTATTCCTAGACAATTTGGTTACTAACTACATTGAAACATACACCCATGTCTTCAATTAAATTTTGTCAGTGATACCTGTTAAGCAATTATGTTGTTACGGTTAATCATCTTCAGCTAATATATAGTCATCTAGATTCAGTGGCGTAGGCAGGCGGGGGGGGGGGGGTAGGGGGGTCATAACCCCCCCCCCCATAGACCCCTCGGTATATATAAAAAGTATGAGGGGGGGGGGGTGCAAATCGAAAGTTTGAGGGGGGGGGGTGCAAATCGAAAGTTTGAGGGGGGGGGGGTGCAAATCGAAAGTTTGAGGGGGGGGGTGCAAATCGAAAGTTTGTCCCCGGGTAAAAATTGGAACCTCCCCCCCCCCCCCCCCCCTTGAGACGATCCTGGCTACGCCACTGTCTAGATTTAGGAGAAATATAAACACACCACTCTATATTTTACCACCAATGAACAAAGAAAAATTGGTGCGAAGCTAATGCAGAACTGCGCTGTTACCTGTGAGAAATATAGTCGAGGTCACATGACATTTTTCTATTCATAAAAAACTAAACCTGCATGACATCTAGGTTTATAACATTTCCCATTCGTTTCGCTGTCATTTAGTTATTAAATTATTAATATTTCCAGTGAATGCAGTAGCCTGATATCATCTTAACCTCATGGCGTCTACGTTATGTATCAGCTATTTCGTACGCAGTGTTTCTTCCAGACTTTTTTTCCGGGGGGGGGGGGGGGGGCGGGGCACTTGATATTTTCGATGGAGGGGGGCGGTCAACATTTTCAGGGGGGGGGGGGGGCGGGGCGCGGACAAAGGTAAAAGTATGTTTTCTATATAAAATCCATTTCGTTGGGGGGGGGGGGGGTAGACTTTCTTCTGCCTGGAAGAAACTCTGTTCGTAGGACACTTTCGAGTTGCTTTAAATTTAACCAATTTTAGTTTCTAAATATTAAATGGTATATAATGAGATCTTTAACTTGTACAAAATAGCGTGATTGTGTCGAGTTTCTATCGTGATCATGTCACATTGTCTTAAGCGTGATCATGTCACCTTGTCTCTATCGTGATCATGTCACCTTGTCTCTATCTTGATAATGTCACCTTGTTTCTATCTTGATAATGTCATCTTGTCTCTGTCTTGATAATGTCATCTTGTCTCTATCTTGATAATGTCATCTTGTCTCTATCTTGATAATGTCATCTTGTCTCTATCTTGATAATGTCATCTTGTCTCTATCTTGATAATGTCATCTTGTCTCTATCTTGATAATGTCATCTTGTCTCTATCTTGACAATGACATCTTGTCTCTATCTTGATAATGTCATCTTGTCTCTATCTTGATAATGTCATCTTGTCTCTATCTTGATAATGTCATCTTGTCTCTATCTTGATAATGACATCTTGTCTCTATCTTGATAATGTCATCTTGTCTCTATCGTGATCATGTCACCTTGTCTCTATCTTGATAATGTCACCTTGTTTCTATCTTGATAATGTCATCTTGTCTCTATCGTGATCATGTCATCTTGTCTCTATCTTGATAATGTCATCTTGTCTCTATCTTGATAATGTCATCTTGTCTCTATCTTGATAATGTCATCTTGTCTCTATCTTGATAATGTCATCTTGTCTCTATCGTGATCATGTCACCTTGTCTCTATCTTGATAATGTCACCTTGTTTCTATCTTGATAATGTCATCTTGTCTCTATCGTGATCATGTCATCTTGTCTCTATCGTGATCATGTCATCTTGTCTCTATCTTGATAATGTCATCTTGTCTCTATCTTGATAATGTCATCTTGTCTCTATCTTGATAATGTCATCTTGTCTCTATCTTGATAATGTCATCTTGTCTCTATCGTGATCATGTCATCTTGTCTCTATCTTGATAATGTCATCTTGTCTCTATCTTGATAATGTCATCTTGTCTCTATCTTGATAATGTCATCTTGTCTCTATCTTGATAATGTCATCTTGTCTCTATCTTGACAATGACATCTTGTCTCTATCTTGATAATGTCATCTTGTCTCTATCTTGATAATGTCATCTTGTCTCTATCTTGATAATGTCATCTTGTCTCTATCTTGATAATGACATCTTGTCTCTATCTTGATAATGTCATCTTGTCTCTATCGTGATCATGTCACCTTGTCTCTATCTTGATAATGTCACCTTGTTTCTATCTTGATAATGTCATCTTGTCTCTGTCTTGATAATGTCATCTTGTCTCTATCGTGATCATGTCATCTTGTCTCTATCTTGATAATGTCATCTTGTCTCTATCTTGATAATGTCATCTTGTCTCTATCTTGACAATGACATCTTGTCTCTATCTTGACAATGTCATCTTGTCTCTATCTTGATAATGTCATCTTGTCTCTATCTTGATAATGTCATCTTGTCTCTATCTTGATAATGACATCTTGTCTCTATCTTGATAATGTCATCTTGTCTCTATCGTGATCATGTCACCTTGTCTCTATCGTGATCATGTCACCTTGTCTCTATCTTGATAATGTCATCTTGTCTCTATCTTGATAATGTCATCTTGTCTCTATCGTGATCATGTCACCTTGTCTCTATCTTGATAATGTCACCTTGTCTCTATCTTGATAATGTCATCTTGTCTCTATCTTGATAATGTCACCTTGTCTCTATCTTGATAATGTCATCTTGTCTCTATCTTGATAATGTCATCTTGTCTCTATCTTGATAATGTCGCCTTGTCTCTATCTCGATAATGTCACCTTGTCTCTATCTTGATAATGTCATCTTGTCTCTATCTTAATAATGTCACCTTGTCTCTATCTTGATAATGTCATCTTGTCTCTATCTTGATAATGTCATCTTGTCTCTATCTTGATAATGTCACCTTGTCTCTATCTTGATAATGTCACCTTGTCCTTAGCTGATTGTGTCACGTGCCCGTAATGAAATAAAAATCAACGATCTCATGCGAGTTTGTCCGAGTGACTCTATTTACGTCTTTACCTCGTGAACTTTTGTTTTGAATCATTCTGTCTTGTTTTGAGGTTGTCTGGATCTTTTGAGCAACCGACAGATTTTCGTGATGATGGGGTGTAGATTGTACTGTGGGAGGGGGGAGGTAGTGGGATGTAGATCGTGGGGTGTGAATTTTTTTGGTGTGTGATGTAGAGTTGTAAACAGGGAAGGGGGATTTGCTGCTGAGTGGTTTTGGTTCGGGGTGTTGTACATGGTGTCGTGCGAGCTGATGTGGTGTGCTTTTGGGCGTGAAGAGGGGTGGTGTAGAGTTTGGTCTACTCTATGGGATGTGTTGTATCGTGCCATGTGTATTGTGTGAGCAAAGTATTCGGGTTTGGAACGCGTGGATAGTTGGGTGAGGTTTGTGTTGTGCTATGTGATGTAGTGGGATATATCGTGTTAGTAGAGGACTGGATTTAAATGAGAGACGGTTGGTGTGGGATTTGGTTTGGATTGTGTTTCTTTGTGTTGTGCGGGGTACGGTGTGTATATTCATTTCTGCTGCTCTCTTCCTTAATTCTGTTTAATACATCATTTTGAGAAATAAATATTTTCCTCACCTGCATTACAACACACACACGCACACGCACACGCACAAATCATCAAACACGTTTTAATAACAAGCTTTTATGTAAAAATGCACCAAAAACTAGAAAATAAATGAGTTTCTTTAAATATAAAATAATACACTACTATTTAAATAACTATAAAAAAGCTTGGGTAACAACACCATCCATTGGATAATTTACCAATATTTAGGAAGCGACCCCCGCTTTTATTTATTGTTATTTAAATAGTGGTGTATTATACATTTAAACTTAGTCATTTTTTACTTTCGCGTATATACCAAGTATAGAGAAAGTCTTGTAATCGTGCAAAAAAAAAAATCGAGATTTTTACAAATCTCGACGTTTTACACCTCACTGATACGGAAAAACATAATTTTGCAATCTTGTCCGTATGTCTGTGTGTCTGTCTGTCTGTCTGTGTGTGTTTGTCCGTGTGTAAACACGATAACTTGAGTACCGTTACAGCTAGGTTGATGAAATTTCATATATAAGTATTTTATCAAAATCGTAGATCAGTATCAACTTTTGAACGATTTCCGATAACCGGAAGTGGTACTTTTCCTACTTTGAATTTTTCAAAAGACTATAACTTGAGTACTATTTAAGATAGATAAATGAAATTTCACATCTAAGTAAAGATCTAATTCTCTACCTTCTGTTAAATTTTGAGTAATTTCCGTTGAACTGAAGTAGTAATTTACGCTGCTTCCGATTTCTCAAAAAACGAATGTAAATTTTAAAAGTACTAATAATATTGCGCACTATTATGCGCTTTTTTATTTGGCGTTCACTTGGTGTGCAATTAATTTGTCTACGAGATTTTATTCTATTTTTAAAACTCTAAGTATTTAAAATGGATTAAAAATCATGTCTATAGCCCGAGTTCCCATCCCCTGTTATTTTATATAAGAATATTCGAGAAAGTTTAGAGGAGATCACTCCCGGTTTACTTTACTATTTAGTGCATTATCACACAAAAGCTTGTTCTTAAAATGTTATATTTTTGAAAAAAAAATTGTCAGTATTTAAAATTTTTTTATACAATAGAGTTGCATGACTTAAAACTATTGCGCACCAAATTAACATAATAACGAGCGTTGAAGACAATGCAATATGACATTAAATTTGATTTAATTGGTTGCCTAATTAATGTTTAATGAATTAATTAAAATTTTACCAATTAGTAGGCAGTCTTACCCAACTATTCCGCACTATTAGACATGCGTCATCACGTTCATTATGTTCGCCATGGTTTTTAGTCATGCAACTCTAATGCAAATTTTAAAAATTTAAAGTACTGACAAAAATTCATAAAAAACTTTTAATAACATGCTATTGGGTAATAATGCACTAAAAAGTAGAAAATAAATTATACACTACTATTTAAATAACTATAAAGAAAAGGGTGGGTATCTTCCTAAATATTAATAAGGGTATCCAAAAGATACTAAAGTGACCCACACTTTTCTTTATAGTTATTTAAATTGTAGTGTATAATTTATTTTCTACTTTTTAATGCATTATTACACAAAAGCGTGTTATTAAAACGTTTTTGTATTTATTTTTTAAATGTACTATTTAGTGCATTATTACACAAAAGCTTGTTCTTAAAGTGTTTTATTATTTGAAAAAAAAATTGTCAATATTTAAAATTTTTAATACAATAGAGTTGAATGACTTAAAACTATTGCGCACCCAATTAACATGATAACGAGCGTATAATAGTGCCGAATAGTTGGATAAGGCTGCCTACTAATTTGGACAAAATTTTAATTAATTCGTAGAAACTTAAATAGACATCCAATTAAATAAACTTTAATACCAAAATGCTTGTCTTCATGTATTGCCTCACGTGTCAAACTTTGAAACGAATCTATCAGTAAGATGTGCCCGAAATTTCGCTCGAGGATTTCGATCTATGACACCATATAATCAGACAGACCGTCGACAAATAGAGGAAGCAAGTTATATAAAAGCTTGTAAAAAAATTGTGTTTTGTGTATTTCTTTTCTTTCCTCCAAAAGGTACATTTTAGCATAGCAAAGGGCAGATATACAGTTTGTAGAGACATTTATGTTACAGTTAATTACTTGTGCCAGATTAACAAACATGTTTGCACACCGCAGAAATAGTGTACCATTTTGCACCAAGATCGCGGTTCCGTTACCAAATGGCTTTCTGGGTGTATGAAATAGTCTACAGTATAATTTAGATCAGTATGATGTAGACATAACCTTTTATACTGACAAAATCTGTAGGTATTTAGTTATTGGTAGATCTAAGTAGTAAAAATAATATATTAATTATTACTTTTCAATAATAATTAGATAGGTTAGGGTAGTGTAAAGGGGAGTAAGGAAAGTAAGTGTTTGGTTTGTGTTAGAGTAAAAATTCATTATAGATTCTAGATCTAGATCTATATTTTAAACCTTAATTCTCGACGTTACACACATAGACCCAGATCTAGAATCTAAATCTAGATCTAGAAACGTTTTGTTGAATGAACACAACTGAGTTGATGAGACGCCTATCAATGTTATAAAAAAGTGCAAGTGTAGAAAACTTTAAAGATAATATTTTCTTTTTACATTAAAGTTTTAATTTTTATTCGTTTACATTTAAACGACATTTAGATAAGGAACTTTGATTAGCTTAATATAAACACCGCGATTGTATTTCTCAAAAACCTACATTGTAGTAATTTAAACACAAAGCTTTACCAGCGGGGGTCTAAAGTAATAACATGTTTAGTTTATATGTGTATCCGTCTTTGAAGATGGGGGTTGTAAAAAGTTGGTTTGATAATGTGGAAAGATTTTATTTCTTCTAGTGATTTTTTTATATTCTATTTACATAGATGTTGCTAGAGAATGTATTCAAATCTATAAAAATTGCTTTTGCTAGAGAATGTGGTTACACATATAATATATATTAATGTGTTTTGATTGAAGATGTGTCAAATTTATTAAAGTTAGGTGTTTCTAGAGAAATAGTTCAGATCTATATTGATATGTGTTGCTAAAAAATTTGATTTCTAATTACTTTAACCATACACTAATTACGTTGGTGTCCTTGATCATGTATAATTTTCTGCAGACATTCAAAGATTGTGTTTTCTATCAATTAAAATTGTGTGTTAAAACAAATGAGAATGGAAAGACAACAAATTGTTTTGGTAGGTCTGCTCACTTTAATATTTTAAATAAATTTTATCTGTTTTTCTGTTCATATTTTGATACACCAAGAGATAGCAAAATAAATGTTTCAGATCATAATCAGGTGTCGTTAGATATGGAAAAATTAATATTTCTGACCATATTTAGTTAAGTAAGTAATAGAACGAAAAATTCTGATCATATTTAGGAAGCGAGAGAATATTTGTGTAGGACAAGTAAACACAAATTAAGAGTTTGTTGTGAAATGATAATTTTTTCCCACTGAACATATAAAATTATAACATCTATACTACACACTTTGACCATATTATGAGTAAAATACTTTTAAAGATAACCAGAAAGCACGGCTAAGTAAAGAACATCAGTTATTGATGTTAACCCTTTGTGGTATTGGACTTAATGCATTCAGATGGGTTTACGACAAATTCCCGAGACACTTGCCTGAATGCCGTTTACCCAAAGGCTGTTTTCACGAATGGAAATTAGCCCTAATGGACACTTAAGAAATGCAGTGAATATATATAAATATATAAATATGTATATATATATATATATATATATATATATATATATATATATATATATATATATATATATATATATATATGTATATATATATATATATATATATATATATATATATATATATATATATATATATATATATATAGCTTTTTTTCTTTAAATACGTTATAGATAATTCTTTAAAATTTGTCCCGTGCAGGTTCTTTTATTGATATGTATGAAGCCTGGTCATATCAAATCTCAATCAGACGATTGTTCTTTCGGCAGAAGTATCAAGTTTCCATTAGAAATGTACCAAGAACATTACCACTACAATTACCTAAACCAGCCCTAGCCAAAGACTTTCCGTCCCCGCCTATATTAAACCAAGGTCAATGTGGCGTGTCTAAGAACGACCAATCACAACAGATTGTAGGTGGCGGAGACGCACCAGCTAATGCTTGGCCTTGGCAAGTTTCTTTACGCATTTCTAGCGCAAGGTGTGGAGGAGTTATTATTAGCAGTGAATGGATCGTGACGGCTGCACACTGTCTGCGAGGTAATGAAGCTTTGGTATTCTATGGAAACAACAACTATCGAAAAGCCAATACAACTCGCACTAAAGCGGTGTTTGAACATGAAGACGATGCGGTTGATTTGGCCCTTTTTAAACTGTCCTCCCCGTTAACGTTTACAGACTCAGTACAGCCTATCTGTTTGCCCGAGGGTAATATTTGGGACGCCTCGCCTTGTTTTGTCACAGGCTGGGGATCTACGCAACATTTTATTTATAAGTCTGTTGCACCAGACCTTCTTCAACAGCTTCGTGTCAGACTATTGAACCAAACTCTGTGCATCGCTTACAACTCCTTTCTTGGAATAATTGACTTGGGCGGCAATAATTTATGCATGACTTCCGCTGGACACTCTAGCGCCAGTAAAGGAGACTCTGGTTCAGCACTGAGCTGCTTCAAGAATGGACGTTACTACTTGGTGGGAGTACTCACACATGTTATTCCATTGGATGGGGATTTTATTAGTTACGCAGTATCTGTCCCTGAGAATATTCAGTGGATAACTGACACAATAAATGAAAATTCTTAGGGAATTCAAACAAACTTTCATAATTCGAAGAGGCACGACTATAAGTATTAGCCTTTTTTATCCTTGCAAATGAAACAAATCAGATTTATTTTAGGACCTTAATGGAAATTTTTTTTTATTACAACCATCACTGCTGCACCAAAAGTTCTTATTATTGAAGTATAATGAAGTATCGAGTAAAAAATTATTTAAGTGAAAAATTGGTGTGAAACTAATGCAGAACTGCGTTGGTACCCACGAGTCACGTGAAATTTTTCTATTTATAAAAAAAAAAAACAACCCTGCCTGACATCTAGTTTTTTATGTCTCACACTAGGTTTATTTTAGTATAACCTTTTTTTCATTCGTTGCTATTGTCATTTGGTTAACATTTTTATATCACACCATTTGATTTTTCCAGTGAAAGCGTAGGCGATGGATCGTATTAACCTCATAACTTCTACGTTATGTGTCAGCTATTTCGGATAACAATTTCGCGTTGGTTTAAATTAAAAAAAAAAAGTATCTAAATTTTTGAATGGCATATATTGAGATTTTCACGTCGTAAATATCGCGTGATTGTGTCGAGTCAACATGTCTTCGTCGTGATCATATCATCTTGTCTTTGATCATGTCTCCTTGTCGTGAACGTGATCATGTCACCTTTTCTATAACGTGATCATGTCACCTTTTCTATAACGTGATCATATCACCTTTTATTGAATGTGATCACTTCACCTTGTCTTCAGCGTGATCATGTCACCTTGTCTTTAGCGTGATCATGTCACCTTGTCTTTAGCGTGATCATGTCAACTTGTCTCATCGTGATCAATTCACCTTGTCTTTGATCATGTCACATTGTATTTAATGTGATAATGTCACCTTGTCTCTATCTTGATAATGTCACCTTGTCTCTATATTGATAATGTCATCTTGTCTCTATATTGATAATGTCATCTTGTCTCTATATTGATAATGTCATCTTGTCTCTATCTTGATAATGTCACCTTGTCTCTATCTTGATAATGTCACCTTGTCTCTATCTTGATAATGTCACCTTGTCTCTATATTGATAATGTCACCTTGTCTCTATATTGATAATGTCATCTTGTCTCTATATTGATAATGTCATCTTGTCTCTATATTGATAATGTCATCTTGTCTCTATATTGATAATGTCATCTTGTCTCTATATTGATAATGTCACCTTGTCTCTATATTGATAATGTCATCTTGTCTCTATATTGATAATGTCATCTTGTCTCTATATTGATAATGTCATCTTGTCTCTATATTGATAATGTCACCTTGTCTCTATATTGATAATGTCATCTTGTCTCTATATTGATAATGTCACCTTGTCTCTATATTGATAATGTCATCTTGTCTCTATATTGATAATGTCACCTTGTCTCTATATTGATAATGTCATCTTGTCTCTATATTGATAATGTCACCTTGTCTCTATATTGATAATGTCATCTTGTCTCTATATTGATAATGTCACCTTGTCTCTATCTTGATAATGTCATCTTGTCTCTATATTGATAATGTCATCTTGTCTCTATATTGATAATGTCATCTTGTCTCTATATTGATAATGTCATCTTGTCTCTATATTGATAATGTCACCTTGTCTCTATCTTGATAATGTCATCTTGTCTCTATATTGATAATGTCATCTTGTCTCTATATTGATAATGTCATCTTGTCTCTATATTGATAATGTCATCTTGTCTCTATATTGATAATGTCATCTTGTCTCTATATTGATAATGTCACCTTGTCTCTATATTGATAATGTCACCTTGTCCTTAGCTGATTGTTTCACGTGCCCGTAATGAAATAAAAATCAACGATCTCATGCGAGTTTGTCCGAGTGACTCTATTTACGTGTTTAACTCGTGAACTTGTGTTTTAAATCATTCTGTCTTGTTTTGAGGTTGTCTGGATCTTTTGAGCAGCCGACAGATTTATGACTAGTCACGAGCTCTATGTGTCCTTGAATCCAATTAAGGTGTCACTTAACCTTTGAACTGCTTGAACTCGGGCATTGAACAGGCCAACGCAGAATTATTTTTTACTGAACGATTTTGTGCCCAATCACGATTCTTCATTGTTTACAGAAAGTAAAGCCATAAATAGATTTTGTAAACACCTTCTCTTATTTTTAAAGGCGGGTTAAATTTAAACTTCAAGATCAAACTTGCAGGTTAATGATAATTCCAAACAATTCGCACGCAGATTAAATTCACAAGAGAGGTGAGATTTGTGGAGCAAGATAGAGGATCCCAAATGCTGGAGTTAGAGTCTTCTATATAATTCGGTACTCAATTCTACTCAAGAAGTCATCATCATTAAGTCAAGCGATTACAGTCGATTTTAGCTCTACTCTATTTCATGTAGTTGCCTTGTGACGAAAAGCAAGATATTTTCTTCCCCGTTACAATGCCCCATTCTTCCATAGTATCAAAATGTATAGCAGATTTTTATCACGCGTATCACCATAGCAACATATTAAAAGCTTGTGTGGCCTAGACGGAATAAAGTAGAAAATTTCAGAAATGCTATCAAAATCATATATGAACGATTCTAATGGAAAGTCATTTGTGGTAGCCACGTCAATAATTCATTTATTGTTCAGACAGGAGTTACACAAGAATGTTTTCTGTCCCCACTGGTTTTTAACTTAGCAATTGGTTGGCTAATGTCACAAAATACAGACAAAACAAAAGGCCTCGCGTGGACACTAACAACTAGCCTAGAAGACCTGGAATTTTGCAGGGGGGCACTTGAAGAAATTATTTTTTTTGTGGAGGGGGAGGGGGACTAAAATTTCCTAGAGGGGGGGGGGGGCGGACACTGGTAAAAGTATATTTTTTCATATAAATTCTCTTTCGTTTGGGGAGGGGGAGGGGCGGTAGATGTTGTTTTTTTGCGGAGGGGATGAAGAGATGCCTGGAAGAAACACTGATCTGCTAACCGACATCCAAAAAGACATGCAAAAAAAAAAAAAAAACAACATAAAGTTTTATTTATTTTGCAAATGGAGTTTGAATCAAAATAATACGGGATATTATTTCATAAGATTGATATTAGTTTTATAGCGCTTTTTACAACACTGAATTATGTAAACGCAGAAAGTAAGAATAGATCCTAGAACTCATCAGTTGTACCATTATTTTTATCTTACGTCAACCATCGTTACATAAAACAAGAGACTCCAATCTATTGAGTTCAAAATCCAACTTCTTCAACGGTCGTCTTGTGTGAGTTAAGGAACAGACAGGTTCGACGCTTTGCCCTTTTGATTAGCGTTTAAATTTTGGATGCCAATCTGACAGTGTGAGGACACCTGAAGCCTACGTCTGAATTTGAAATGCCCATAAACTAAATGGGTAAGACGGCACCTCACGGCACTGGCTTTTTTTGTCACACTTACCCAGCAGTTTACAGCCAATCAGGAGTGGTGTGGCTGTGGTGTGGCTGTGGTGTGGCTGTGGTGTAGTCGTGGTGTAGCAGTGGTGTGCATAGCCAGGTTTTGGGCGGATCTATCAAGTCTTGGGGAAAACGGATCTACCTGACCCAGAGAACAACATGTAATAACGGAGCTACCTTGGTGTATGTGTGACAACATATCTACTACAGAAAAGGTGAGCAATTTGTTTAAACATTGGTGAGCAAACACAACATCTACTAGAAATAAGTTACTTAAGTGTTAATACATCTATAAGGGGTCATCCATTTATGACGTCCACACGCGGGGGGGGGGGGGGGGGTCCGAAAAAAACTGACTTTTGTGGACGCATATGGACTTGTATAAGGAACAATAGTGGATTTCTGTGGACGGGGGGGGGGGAGGGGTTCCAAAATCCAAAAAAAAATTGTGGACGTCATAAATGGATGACCCCTAAGACATATTATAATGTACGCTGGAGTGACGATAGTTTAAATTTGAAAGGGTTAGTGTAATTAGAGAGTACAGGTTGTAGTTCTGTGATTCACAATTTTGTTTGAGACTACTGTCACAAAGATGTCTTAGATTATGATTGACACAATCACACGTATGCCTGATATTGTCACACAGATATCTCACACAGTGACTCACACAGATGTCTGACACTGTCACAAATATATCTGGAACTTTGACTAATCCAGATGTTTGACGCAGTAACACAAAGATGTCGGACACTGTGACACATACATATGTCTGACACTTGAGTCACACAGTTGTCTAACACTGTGACTCACAGATTTCTGACTCTGTGTGACACTGTGACTCTCACATATGTCTGACACAATGACTCACACATATGTCTGACACTGTGACTCACACAGATGTCTGACACAATGACTCACACAGATGTCTGACACAATGACTCACACAGATGTCTGACACTGTGACTCACACAGATGTCTGACACTGTGACTCACACAGATGTCTGACACTGTGACTCACACAGATGTCTGACACAATGACTCACACAGATGTCTGACACTGTGACTCACACAGATGTCTGACACTGTGTGACACAATGACTCACACAGATGTCTGACACAATGACTCACACAGATGTCTGACACAATGACTCACACAGATGTCTGACACAATGACTCACACAGATGTCTGACACAATGACTCTCACAGATGTCTGACACAATGACTCACACAGATGTCTGACACTGTGTGACACAATGACTCACACAGATGTCTGACACAATGACTCACACAGATGTCTGACACTGTGTGACACTGACTCACACAGATGTCTGACACAATGACTCACACAGATGTCTGACACAATGACTCACACAGATGTCTGACACTGTGTGACACAATGACTCACACAGATGTCTGACACTGTGTGACACAATGACTCACACAGATGTCTGACACTGTGACTCACACAGATGTCTGACACAATGACTCACACAGATGTCTGACACAATGACTCACACAGATGTCTGACACAATGACTCACACAGATGTCTGACACAATGACTCACACAGATGTCTGACACTGTGTGACACAATGACTCACACAGATGTCTGACACAATGACTCACACAGATGTCTGACACTGTGTGACACTGACTCACACAGATGTCTGACACAATGACTCACACAGATGTCTGACACAATGACTCACACAGATGTCTGACACAATGACTCACACAGATGTCTGACACTGTGACTCACACAGATGTCTGACACAATGACTCACACAGATGTCTGACACTGTGTGACACTGACTCACACAGATGTCTGACACAATGACTCACACAGATGTCTGACACAATGACTCACACAGATGTCTGACACAATGACTCACACAGATGTCTGACACAATGACTCACACAGATGTCTGACACTGTGTGACACAATGACTCACACAGATGTCTGACACTGTGTGACACAATGACTCACACAGATGTCTGACACAATGACTCACACAGATGTCTGACACAATGACTCACACAGATGTCTGACACAATGACTCACACAGATGTCTGACACTGTGACTCACACAGATGTCTGACACTGTGTGACACTGACTCACACAGATGTCTGACACAATGACTCACACAGATGTCTGACACAATGACTCACACAGATGTCTGACACAATGACTCACACAGATGTCTGACACAATGACTCACACAGATGTCTGACACAATGACTCACACAGATGTCTGACACAATGACTCACACAGATGTCTGACACAATGACTCACACAGATGTCTGACACAATGACTCACACAGATGTCTGACACAATGACTCACACAGATGTCTGACACTGTGTGACACTGACTCACACAGATGTCTGACACAATGACTCACACAGATGTCTGACACAATGACTCACACAGATGTCTGACACAATGACTCACACAGATGTCTGACACAATGACTGACACAGATGTCTGACACTGTGTGACACAATGACTCACACAGATGTCTGACACTGTGTGACACAATGACTCACACAGATGTCTGACACAATGACTCACACAGATGTCTGACACAATGACTCACACAGATGTCTGACACAATGACTCACACAGATGTCTGACACAATGACTCACACAGATGTCTGACACTGTGACTCACACAGATGTCTGACACTGTGTGACACTGACTCACACAGATGTCTGACACTGTGTGACACAATGACTCACACAGATGTCTGACACAATGACTCACACAGATGTCTGACACAATGACTGACACAGATGTCTGACACTGTGTGACACAATGACTCACACAGATGTCTGACACTGTGTGACACAATGACTCACACAGATGTCTGACACAATGACTCACACAGATGTCTGACACAATGACTCACACAGATGTCTGACACTGTGACTCACACAGATGTCTGACACAATGACTCACACAGATGTCTGACACTGTGACTCACACAGATGTCTGACACTGTGACTCACACAGATGTCTGACACTGTGACTCACACAGATGTCTGACACAATGACTCACACAGATGTCTGACACAATGACTCACACAGATGTCTGACACAATGACTCACACAGATGTCTGACACAATGACTCACACAGATGTCTGACACTGTGTGACACAATGACTCACACAGATGTCTGACACTGTGACTCACACAGATGTCTGTCACTGTGACTCACACAGATGTCTGACACTGTGACTCACACAGATGTCTGACACTGTGACTCACACAGATGTCTGACACTGTGACTCACACAGATGTCTGACACTGTGACTCACACAGATGTCTGACACTGTGACTCACACAGATGTCTGACACTGTGACTCACACAGATGTCTGACACAATGACTCACACAGATGTCTGACACTGTGACTCACACAGATGTCTGACACTGTGACTCACACAGATGTCTGACACTGTGACTCACACAGATGTCTGACACTGTGACTCACACAGATGTCTGACACTGTGTGACACAATGACTCACACAGATGTCTGACACTGTGTGACACAATGACTCACACAGATGTCTGACACAATGACTCACACAGATGTCTGACACAATGACTCACACAGATGTCTGACACAATGACTCACACAGATGTCTGACACAATGACTCACACAGATGTCTGTCACTGTGACTCACACAGATGTCTGACACTGTGACTCACACAGATGTCTGACACTGTGACTCACACAGATGTCTGACACTGTGACTCACACAGATGTCTGACACTGTGACTCACACAGATGTCTGACACTGTGACTCACACAGATGTCTGACTCCGTGTGACACTCTTACTCACACAGATGTCTGACACTGTGACTCACACAGATGTCTGACTCCGTGTGACACTGTGACTCACACAGATGTCTGACTCCGTGTGACACTGTGACTCACACAGATGTCTGACACAGTGAATCAATCAGATGTCTGGCAATTTGGCTCACACAGATATCTTATAGTGTGTCTCTCACAGATCTCTAAAACTTAGATGTATAAAATACTCTGAGTTTGATAACGTTGTATGATGATATGACAAAAGGCAATTTGGCTTGTTTGACTGTCCGAAAGACATTGATGAATGACACTATCTATGACAGCCATGTCACTGGTAAACCGGTGTAATATACAACCGTTTACATAATTGTCCTTTAGTATTAAGCCAAATTTTGTTTTATCTAGCATCATTGTGAGGCTCCTTGAGACAGCTACCGGAATGGCTGTAATTCAACCAAACAGGATACTGCTGTTGTTTTTTTGCTTGATGGCTGTATTTGGAGGTAAGTTCATTAATTTATATGTAGACATGTGAATACAAAAATAAATTACGCATTACAAATAATATCAATTATATATTTTTTTAAATTTCGAAAATGAATCTGACTACTTTAAATTTATCTCCATAAACTTCACGTAACAAAAAAACAACAACATATTTCCAGAAATATCAGCCCTGCAGTTTTTATCATACAAAGCAGAAAAATTGACACAAGAACCAGTTTCTGTCACGCCTTCTCCAACTTGGTATAAGATGCTAAAAATTCAGACAGAATCTTCAATGGAAAAAACAGCGAACACTCCTTTTAAGCGTGTGGCAAAAAGCAACAATACTTCGCCTGCAAAAACTACATTTAACACTGTACGGCCTTTACCTATAGTTGCAGATGAGTCTTCTGGGTTAGTGGATGCTAAAAAAGAAATAAGCTCTGTGAAAAAATTATTTACAAAATCTGTCAAGCATCTAACATTGTTGTGCGGTTATTATAACTGTAAATGTATAACCATTTTCCCTGATACCTA
Organism: Physella acuta; assembly: GCF_028476545.2. Lineage (NCBI taxonomy): Eukaryota > Metazoa > Mollusca > Gastropoda > Physidae > Physella > Physella acuta. The sequence continues at coordinate 66,574 of NW_026731781.1, forward strand.
TTGCAAGTTATATCCTACGTTGCCCACACCATCTCCTACAGATGTCACATCGCCCAGTCCATCTCCTACAGATGTCACATCGCCCAGTCCATCTCCTACAGATGTCACATCGCCCAGTCCATCTCCTACAGATGTCACATCGCCCAATCCATCTCCTACAGATGTCACATCGCCCAGTCCATCTCCTACAGATGTCACATCGCCCAGTCCATCTCCTACAGATGTCACATCGCCCAGTCCATCTCCTACAGATGTCACATCGCCCAGTCCATCTCCTACAGATGTCACATCGCCCAGTCCATCTCCTACAGATGTCACATCGCCCAGTCCATCTCCTACAGATGTCACATCGCCCAGTCCATCTCCTACAGATGTCACATCGCCCAGTCCATCTCCTACAGATGTCACATCGCCCAGTCCATCTCCTACAGATGTCACATCGCCCAGTCCATCTCCTACAGATGTCACATCGCCCAGTCCATCTCCTACAGATGTCACATCGCCCAGTCCATCTCCTACAGATGTCACATCGCCCAGTCCATCTCCTACAGATGTCACATCGCCCAGTCCATCTCCTACAGATGTCACATCGCCCAGTCCATCTCCTACAGATGTCACATCGCCCAGTCCATCTCCTACAGATGTCACATCGCCCAGTCCATCTCCTACAGATGTCACATCGCCCAGTCCATCTCCTACAGATGTCACATCGCCCAGTCCATCTCCTACAGATGTCACATCGCCCAGTCCATCTCCTACAGATGTCACATCGCCCAGTCCATCTCCTACAGATGTCACATCGCCCAGTCCATCTCCTACAGATGTCACATCGCCCAGTCCATCTCCTACAGATGTCACATCGCCCAGTCCATCTCCTACAGATGTCACATCGCCCAGTCCATCTCCTACAGATACATCGGTGTCAACACCAAATCCTACTGACAGTCCATTAATAACCAAGGAGACCGCATCACAAAATCACGGTAAATATGTTTAATAACGTAATACGATGTATTATTTTCTTTTGATATATATATATATATATATATATATATATATATATATATATATATATATATATATATATATATATATATATATATAATATATATATATATATATATATATATATATATTACCGGCAAGTATGAAAACCAAGCATTCTATGGAATGCCTAGGCACTGGATACAATAACTGGTGTTTTTAGGAAAAGTATTATATTTCGACATTGTCATACACTTTTCCCAGGCAATATAATATAGAATGCCTTGGCATTGTTTAAAATGGCAATAATTGCTTAGCCAAAATGTGAAAGGCTCAGATTTCAAAATTCTTTAGTAACAAACAATCAATAAAACAAATGTATAAAAAACATTAGTGACAATCTTTTAAATTCACTGAAAATAAGTAAAAATAACTAATTTACTTTCTCCAATAACATGTTTTGTTGCTAAAATATGTAAAAGATCTCATAAGCGACCAAAGTTTTTATGAAAGAAAGCATATTAGTTTTATTACCTTATTTTCAGTGCATTTAAAAGCTTGTCGATATGTGGTTTTTTTTTTATATTGTTTTATTTTCTACCTTTCTTACGTGATTCCTAACTTATGAAGTGGACACACTTTTAAAAAAAATGCACTAGCTCGCGATATTGAAAAGACGATTATTTTCTCATTGAAAAGCAGCCGACAGTGATGATATTTTACAGATGACAGTCAATAATTAATTAGTTTCAAATAGTTTAAAAACTTCATTGTCTGCCCCTAATAGTCTTCACTGCATTGACTGTCTCCGCAAATGTAAACAGACGGTGTGAACCACAGGTCACCAGACTATTAGGGTGATTGCGTCTATCTTCCCTTCAGTTGTTGTATATAGTAATCTATCGAGTGATTTAATTTTGTTATCTCCCCGTAGTGCCGAAACCGTTCAATTAATTTTAATGACTTATTGAGCATCTGATTAAATTAAGAAAATAGATAGACTTGTAATGTCATCAAAGTGGAAGGTCTCTGGAAAGTGAACGAAATCGTTGCGTTAGAACTGGGTCAAAATTGAGCAACAAGATTTGCCACAAACCTACGAACAAAGAGACGTGGCGAACTAATTAAAAGCATGTAAAAAAAAGAATTAACAACAGGAAATCTGTTCTGGGCTAACAAAGGAATCAGGAGTTTTATTATTTACTATTTATTGCAGCAGAGAAGGCAACAGTAGCATTTTAAATTGCACTTATATTTCTCTCCAATACTTAACCTAACCCTAACCTTGACCCTGTAGCTAACCATAACTCTTAACCTAAAGCTTACCCTAACCCTAAAGCTAACACTAAACCTAACCCAAACCTTAAACCTAACCCAAAACCTTACCTTAACCCTAAAGCTAACCTTAACCCTAAAGCTAACCTTAATCCTAAAGTTAACCCAAACCCTTACCCTAACTAGAAAGCTAATCGTAACCCTAAAGCTAACAATAACCCTAAAACTAACCCAAACCTAAACCTAACAAATGAGCCAGAATGATAAAGCGAGAAAGCGTATTCTACACTCTGCCTGCTTGTTATAGGTTTTCTATAGGATGTATTAAATATTCATATATTTTATACTTTGACGACCCATTTCAGGCATTATATACATTGCATAGGTATTCTATAGAATGACGTATTTTTATACTTTTCTGGTAACATATATCACGATATATATATATATATATATATATATATATATATATATATAGTTATATAGTTATATCATGTAGCATATATATCGCTAGTTATATATAACTTTGTGCTTGTTGTTTTTCACATTGATATATATATATATATATATATATATATATATATATATATATATATATATATATATATATATATATATATATATGTATATTCTGTAAAAACACAAATAGCTGCCTGCCACACAGAGACTATTGACGGTGTGACGTTTAGTGTAACATTGAACAACAGCTTCACACAGTCAAAATGTCCAGCAGGATATAATGGTAAGTTCATCGTCTCAATGTGTCTAGAAAAAATGGGGAGGGGGGGGGGGGGGGGGGTAACCTGTAGTGGTGTCCCCAGCCGTGGTAACACAGGGTGAGACACCCGGATGTGGCGTCAGATGTAACTACATCAGACATCTATACTCTCTTCAAATGGCACCGGAGGCTTAAATTAAGACAAACAGTTATTAATTAAACGAATACTTGTTTACTTTATATCATAATTTATTTTCTCCAATGGGCATATTGTGTACAGGGATTCAAATATTCAAATCATAGTAGTTTTGCTTAGCGAATTGATGGAATTCAGGATTATAATAGTAAAACATTTATGAATGTAAATCCTTGCAGAGGAGGGGGGGGGGGGGAGATTATAACCTTTATCTAATCAACCCCTAGGATTAACTATAGGGCGGGAGTTCAAGTCTAGTTAAATCCTAATCTCAATCCAGATTTTAATAAAACCAAAAGATAATCAGCTTAACGTAATCTTTATTAAAACAATGTATGGAACCATATCAAAATAATCAACAAATACATTCACGACAAAAATATACCCCTAACATTAACTAAACAAAGACACATTTCAACACAACAAAACGAAAAACGAAATATAAAACAAGCTACAAATTAACCAAACCAATCAAGACAAAACTTACTCCTAAATATCCCGGCCTACGCCACAGTGATCAATGAAAAATCAAATGGTGCGCTAATCTAATGACAATAATACTGACACATATACCTTGTACTCAAGACAGTTACGTGAGATATATTAAAACATAGGTGTAATGTAGTTCTACTTAATTTAAACAGAAGGCATGTACTTCAAAAGAATAACAAACAAACGAAAAATTATGCTTTAATGACCACTAACAGTCACAATTTTCTGTTTGTTTTTGATACCTATTAAATTTTTCATATTGATTATTTTAATTTTTCAAAACTCAATACTTTAACATATAAATTAAATTCTTAGGATTTCTAAAAATTATAAAGCTGTTGTGTTTAAAAGACCAAACTATAATAGTTTTTTTTTATAAAGTTTCAAATTATAAAACTATAAAAAATGTATTTGACTTCCCTAAGAATTTTCAAGTATTGTGTCAGTTATCCACTGCATATTCCTTGGGACAGAAACTGCATAGTCAACATAACCTCCATCCAAGGGTAGATTATGGGTGATTATTCCAAGCAAGTAGTAACGTCCATTCTTCATGCAGCTCACTGGTCCGCCAGAGTCTCCGCTGCTTATGCCAGAGTGTCCAGTGGAACTAAAGCAGAAAAAAATTCCATCTCTATCGTATAATCCAAAAAGCGATAGGTGGGCAAGGCACAGAGTTTGGTCCAAATTTCTGACACGAAGCTGTTGAAGACGGCTGTTTAGCACGTAATTAAAATGACCGGTTTCCCCCCAGCCTGTGACAAAACAAGGCGAGGCGTCCCAAATATTTCCTTCGGGCAAACAGATAGGCTGTACTGAGTCTGTAAATGTTAACGGAGATGACAGTTGAAAAAGGGCCAAATCAACCGCATCGTGTTCAAACGCCGCTTTAGTGCGAGTTCTATTGCCTTTTAGATAGCTGTTGTTTCCAACATATACCTCAGCTACATCACCGCCATTACAGTGTCCAGCGGTCATTATCCAGTCTCTGTTAATAATAACTCCTCCGCACATCCCGTGAGAAAAGATCAACCATACTTGCCATGGCCAGGCATTATCTGGTGCGTCTTTGCCACCTACAATCTGTTGTGATTGGTCGTTCTTAGACACGCCACATTGACCTTGGTTTAATATAGGCGGGGACGGCAAGTCTTTGACTGCATCTGATTTGGGATAATTGAATTGGTAATGTTCTTGGTACACTTCTAGCGGAAGATTGATACTTCTACCGAAAGAACAATCGTCTGATTGAGATTTGATATGACCAGGCTTCATACATAGTAATAAGAGAACCTGCACGGGTCACAATTTAAAATAGAAACTATTAAAGGAAATTAACATATAAAGTATTAAAGGAAATTAACATATAAATTATTAAAGGAAATTAACACTAAAGTAAGAAAAGTTGTGTTAAAGATAGGAAGGGTTGTATCCCCCCACCCATTCCCCTCCTTCCAATAGACCTTACTAGGTAATACTTTTTTTCCGGACAAACGGCCTTCGGACAATTGGTCATTTTGGACATTAGCTGCATTCCTCAAGTGTCCATTCGGGCATTTTTAGCATTCGCGCAAATGTCCATTCAGGAAAACAGCCTTTAGGTAGACGGCTTCGGGTGTCTTTCTTGAGTTTTTCGTAGACCCATCTGGATTCATTAATTCGACAAAACAAAGGCTAAAACGCATATTTTCCACAACTCTATGTAGAGGTTTGTTTACCTAACTGCAGGTCAGTGCAATGTAAAAAAAAATGTTTGATTTATTGCCCGGTATTAGCAGAAGCAATTAATGCTTAGCCGTTCTTTCTGGTAAACATATCTCATAGCAAGTATGGCCGATTATGTATGTTACTGGGAAAAAACTATACTTTCGTAACAAACTCTTATTTTATGTTCTCTCGTCCAATAAAAATGTTATCTCGCTTACTAAAACTAAATAAATTTTATTTTTATCTCTCTCTAACTTTAACTAAATATTAAATATGATCTGAAATATTTTTTCTCTTTCTCCAACTATAGGCCTAACTAAATAGTATCTGAAATATTTATTTTACTCTCACTAATTATAACTAAATATGATCTGATATATTTATTTTTCCCACACTTACTATATCTGAATATGATCTGGAATTCTTTTTTTTTATCAATTGCTGTAATAAAAAACAGTTAAAATTTATTTAACTCGTTTTAAATTTAAAGTGAATAGACTTACCAAAACCAATTCTTGTATTTTCATTGTCATCATTTCTAAACACAACTTTTTTGATAGAAAGCAAAAACAAAATCTGCAGAAAAGAGTTGACACATTCGTTGTTTATTGGTGGTAGAGGGTAGAGTGGTGTGTTTATATCTTTCCGAAATCTAGGTGACTATATATAGCTATACATGATTAGCCATAACAACGTAATGGCTTAACATGTATCACTGACAAAATTTGATTGAAGACATGTGTGTATGTTTTAATGTGGTTAGTAAGCAAATTGTCTAGGAATAGAGACCACTATAGAGTTGGACATGCACATTTAATCGTACTAACTTAGCATCTATCAAAGACACAAATATGTGGTTGAGCTTCAATCGTTATATAGCCCACTTTTGGGCTGAATGTATCACTAGCTCACAGCTAAATCTATTATCCCTACACGGACAACTGAAAATAAATTTAAAAAACAATATTAAGGAAAATATAGGTAGAAGATATAATTACAATATGAAATCACAAATTCGCATGAAGTAAACCAATAAAAACATTTGGTGTCCGTATCTCACAAAAACAATGAAATGCAAAGAGAAATCAAAGAATGATTCTGAGCATGCAACATGATATTCTTAAGCAGCAATTATTTACTGTAAAGACAAAAACATCAGAAGAAAACAAACAGTGATTCATTGAAAACAACCAAATTGTTTTAGGCATTTTTAACATTTTGTTTCATTATCGAAAATACTAAACACTTCAAATTTCATAAACATCTAATCTTTGGTAAAGTCTGACAAAAAACCTCACAATAAATTTCTATAACCACGTTTATCTTTATAATACTGCAAACATTTAAAACATTTTGTAAATCTTTTTTGACTATTCACTGCTGCATCCATAGATCTATATAGTTTTAGATCTAGATCTAGGTCTATATCTAGACTCTATAAGGCCATAAATAGTTATAGATCTAGAATCTATAAGGCCATAAGGCAATAGTAAAATGAATATTTATCACACTCTTTCATTTTTGCCCAAACTTTATTTCACCTAAGCGTCTATTCATCATTGAAATAAACAATTTCCATTACTTACGAATAACTAAACATAGACCGTTGTGTAAGTAAATGGAGCTACATCTTGCTGATCCTAATTTTACCGAACATTATTTTTTACGCTCATACCTCCGTTTAGTAAACAAACAATGATCTCATCATAATGGTGCAGAATTGTGCGCTATTGATGCGCGGCGTTTGGATTCATTTGCGTGAACATGACACAAATAATTCGATTTAACCCATATATATATATATATATATATATATATATATATATATATATATATATATATATATATATATATATAAGTTTATGTATATTTATAGATAGATAGATGGATGGATGAATGGATGGATGGATGGATGGATGGATGGATGGATGGATGGATGGATGGATGGATGGATGGATGGATGGATGGATGGATGGATGGATGGATGGATGGATGGATGGATGGATGGATGGATGGATGGATGGATGGATGGATGGATGGATGGATGGATGGATGGATGGATGGATGAATGGATGGATGGATGGATGGATGGATGGATGGATGGATGGATGGATGGATGGATGGATGGATGGATGGATGGATGGATGGATGGATGGATGGATGGATGGATGGATGGATGGATGGACGGATGGACGGATGGACGAACGGACAGACGGACAGACAAACAGATAGTTACAAACATACATACATACATACATACATGCATGCATGCATGCACGCACGCATGTATATATATATATATATATATATATATATATATATATATATATATATATATATATATATATATATATATATATATATATATATATATATATATTCCAATATATAAGAAACATATTTTTCATTATTTAACTCTAAATTCTATATTGTCTACGGTTGATCTATAAACCCTGAAACAAAAGGATGTCTACCGTTACTATACAACAGGCAAAATAGATATGTAGGCCACCTTTTATTTAGAAGTAAATGGTTGCATAATATAACTTACTGGCTGCTATAACAGAAACTACTTATTACAGGGACAGTTTGGAGACTGTGCACGCAAACAGCAGTTTGGGAACCTGTCACATTGATGAACTGTTCGCGTTTCAACTTGCAAGAAGCTAACAAGCTAGTAAGGCAGATTTAAGTGTATATTAAATATTTTAGCCTACCTTTTATTCCTACACAAATAATAACTAGAAATGTAATGTTAGAATCTTAATTTTAGCCACTGTTTTGCATTTTAGAAATATGTTTCAAGTTTTAATAAATTGTGATAGAAATTGATGAAGATAGCATTAGTTAACCGAGCTCAGTCGATATATTAGAAATAAAGTTGATGTTTAAAAAAAAAAATTAAACTGCAAATTTGAGCGGGGGGGGGGGGGGGAGGGTTGGACGAGGTGTGACGTGTGAGGGGGATCTGGCTTTTTGTAACGATGTGTGACGGATGGGGCGGAGGTAAAAAGCATAAAAAAGCGTAGCATCATTAACAGTTACTTCCAGTCAT